>NW_012103354.1:1890071-1899163 GCF_000951045.1 Mandrillus leucophaeus
ATGCCAACGTTGTTACTGGTGCTGGGGACACAGTTACCTGCTCTTATGGAGCTTACATTCCTTGGGGGAAACATACTGGTCACGAAAATACTCCCTTGCCTTCCTTGAGCTCAAATCGTTGAGAGATGTTTGTGATTTCTGGTAAAAGCAATGAGAGACAACAACCATTTCGACTGAGAACACAGACTTTGGAATTACAAAGCCATGGTGTGAGTTTTTGATCTGCCATTTATTTGTTACATGGTCTTGGGCTGTTTACCTCGATTATCTGAGTCTCAGAGCTTTCATTATGAAATGGGTATCCTAATGCTCATCACAAAAGATTATGAGATGCCCATGAGACGACATAGAATAAAGAAAGAAAAAAGGCTACACCTCAGAGAGGGACAGAGAAACAGAGTTAGTAATGGAGAAACACAATTACAGAGTCACAACACTGAGACTGAGGTACAGACAAGAGACAAAGAAGGAAAGGTACCCAGATAAAGAGACACAGGAAGCTGCAAGGAGGAACAGGCAGCTACAGGGAGAGAAATACACACTGAGAGACACCGGATGACCCCACAGTCACTGCAGAAACCAGTGCTGACAAGAAGTCTTTTGGGTCGAAAGGAGACTGAGGTTCAAAATGGATAAGTAACTAGCTGGAGGCCATGGGGCTAATCATAATGATGTCTCTAATATATGCAATAGATAATAATGATATGCAATAGTAATAATACTGCATATATTAGAGATGCAATATATTGCATATATTGCAACAGTATCTAATATCGCAGTATTGCATACATGCGTGCCATATTACTATTGCATATGTTAGAGATGTCATTATTAATATCATGGCCTCCAGCTAGTTAGTTATCCTTTTTGAACCTCTGTCTCCTTATCTGTGAAATAGGGAGAATAATACCTCTGCCAATATTGCAGGAAAGATTAAATTTGATACTTTCTGCAAAGCGCCTGGCACAGGACTAAAATTTAATAAGCGGTAAATATGTATTGTATGTATTGAAAAAACACAAAATTCGTGAGCTAACTGATCCCAAGTCAGTGTTATTTTCCCCTTCTAGGGACTGCAGAGAGTTTAGGAGGGGATTGTTTTTTATTTTTATTTTTTTGACTGATAACTGGAGAGACAGAAGAGGGGATTTTTAAAAATCTCCACACTGGAAAGTTCTTTTGAAAATCACCTCCTAGGGTGTTGTTAAAGACACATTTTGATGAGGACATAAACAATTCACAGGCCAAAAAATTGCATTTCCCTTGCGGTAAGTGTTATCCAAAAATCTAATGGGAAAAGAATTGCTACAGACATTCAAAACACGTCCACTCAGAGTAGCGAGTTGTAATCATAAAAAGAAAAAAAAATCATCTGAGGTAGAAAATGGCTGGGGTTTTCTTTTAGATGCTGGAAAGGGCCATTTTTTGACACATATACCTGTTTCTCAGAAAAGCAATATCAAGTAACTCCCACTTCCATTTCCAAGAAAGCAAAAGAGGCCCTTTTAGTAGATACCATTTATGAGTTGGAGTTTTTTCATTAAAGGAATCCTGTTATTGCAAACCCACATGGGCCATTCCCAGCCAGAGCAGAAGCCGGGACCAACTCAGGGTCTCAGCAGCTGCACACCCCAAAAACACGTTGTCAGCACTGGTTTCTGCAGTTGCTGTGGGGTCTTCTGGGGTCTGTCTGTCTCTGGTGTCTCTCAGTGTGTCTCTCTCCCCCTGTAACTGCCTGTTCCTCCTTGCAGTTTCCTGTGTCTGTCTGGGTGCCTTTGTTTCACTGATTCTTGCTCAGCCTTCCCATCTGTACCTCAGTCTCTATTTTTGTAGCTCTGTAATTGCGTTTCTCTGTTGCTGACTCTGTTTCTCCATCTCTCTCTAGGGTGTAGTTTTTTTCTTTCTTTTTTTTTCTCCTGTTCTCTTTCCTCTTTACTTTTCTCTGCCTCTTTTCTCTACCCTTCCCTTCTGACTCTCAGTTTTTCTCTTTTTCTTTAACTGAATTTTTTTAGGAATGCTTTTCCATTTTTCTGTTTTCTTTCTCTGTCTGTCTCTCCTTTAACATCTTACTCACTTTCTCTGACTTTGTCATTTTGTCTGGCTATTTTTGTCTGTGTTTCAGACTTATTTCTATTTTTCAATCTTTTCCTCTATCCCACTCTTTCCCTCGCTCACTGTAATTTTTCTTTTTGTCACGGCACCTCCTCTCTCTCTGGTTCCTCATGTTTCTCGCAATTCTGCTGTGTCTCGTTGTCTCTGTGCTCTCAAAACCCTGACACTCACTCTCTCTCCCTTCCTGCATCCTAATCTGGTAGAGCACTCCACAGGGAGCAGGCTATAAATTTAAAGGGACTCCATAACACCATTGGGTGTTGTTTGGTTTATGGCGCCTCTGCAAAATCACAGACACATAATTCATTCTAGCAGCAACTTCTTTCTGGTTGAGTCAGCATTGCGCTCAGCACCCAGACATCTACACCATAGCCACCCCCGACACCACCACCAGATTTCCAAGACCCCAGGCCCAGCATCCCGAAGGGTCTCTGATGCTACACTGGGACAGTTTCTTCTCCCAGGCCCCACTCCACAGGCCCTGAATGAAGCCCAGCTCAGAGGGCTTTAGGACAGCCTAGACTTCGTCAACTTAAATTCAGGTTGAAATAGACAAAAAGTAGAAATAAAAAGAAGACTTTATTTTAAAAAGGTGGGAGAGCGGACGGTGATGTGGAGGATCTGCTCCAAGAAGGTGAGTTGCCGTGAGGAATTGCAATCCCTGGGAGAGGGCGCTTGGAGAACTGCAGCCCGGGTGTCAGGATAACCCGGGTGGGGTCCAGTCTCCCCATCTCCTTTGCTTTGCAACTCCACATTTGTCAGTCGGTGTGACACTTTCCCGGGCAACTGACACTGGTGGTGATGTCAGTGGGATTTGACTTTAGAAGGAGTGGGTGGGAAACTTTTCTCCTCCTCCTCCATGAATGATTAAGCCTGGGTAATTCTCATAGTCGATTCCGAGTCTACGCTTGATTGATTGGAAAATAAATTTCAGATTCAATTATTATTATTCAGATTATTGAGCAGACCTTTGTGTCAGGAGGGGCGCTAGGGACTGGCATATGTATCCTATGTAGGGTCATTCTCCACCCCCAGACTGGCAGGCCAGCAAGCATCCTCCAGCATTTCCCTAGCAGACTCTGTTTCCCTCTTCAAGTCTCAGTTTCAATATTGCGTCTCATGTAGGGAGATCTTAACAGAGTAGATTGTCTTCTCCCGTAATCCGAATCATAGCAATCTGCTTATTATGGTTTGAGTACTTCTCCAATTTATAACTCTAGATTTATATATTTGTTTACTTATTTATGGCTCATCTGTCCTGGCTAGACTTTAAGCTTCATGCTAGAAGAAGCCATGTCAATTTCATGCTCCATTATATACCCAGTGCCTAGGGTAGTGATGGGGAAACTAAGGCATGAAAGATGAATTAATCCACCTTGAAAGTGGAAGCACCAGGATTTGGACAAACATGAGTTTGTCTCCAATATTGAAACTCTATCCTCACCTTCTTGCTTGATAATATTTGTCACGTAGGGTCCATATCAGGAACAAATGAGGTATTTCTGCCAATGGCTTGGGTCACTAGGAAGCTTTGGAAAAATGTTATTCTCTGTAAATCAAGAAGGTAAAGGCAGACTATCTTTCAATATCTATGATTCTTTGAAACAGGAAAAAGTATTTTGAATCTCAATCAAAAGTGGACAGAGAGGACTGATTCTTGTCTGTGTGGAGGTGAAACAGGGCCAATTAAATATGTTTACTCTAGAGATAGATAAGAGTTAAGACTCTGCTGTGGCTCTATAGATGCTCACAAAGCCTTCTCCCCCTCGGTGAGCTCAGAGGAGCCTTGAACTCTCTGAAAATGCTGAAGGATTTCCTGTGGCCCAGGAGCTTGCTACATGCGAAGCCCTGTAGCCAGGTGACAGAGGACCTAACGATCCTTGAGAATGTGGCATCTATGCTCCCATTTTACTTTTGTGGTACTAGACATAATAAAATAGGTGTGTGTCCAAATCCCATCTGGTACTAGAATCACGGAAAATTCCTTTGGCTTTCATCCTCAATAGGCTGTCATTATTTGATTCCAGGAGTTTAATAGACACAGCAACTGCCCTCCAAGTTTTAACCCAATTCTCTTTGACTTCTGATGGGCTCCAGGTATCTGTCTTTATCTCCTTTTCTGAGTGTGTCAAGAGATCCCCCCTGCTTCTACATTTTGGTTATTGGGGCTGGAATTGTCTGAGTAAGCATACTGTCTGGTTAATGAAGGACAACTTCAAAGCCTCTTGTTTCAAACTGTCAGAAACAAAACTAAGAACTACTGAATTCCTTACACATTATACCTAAAATAACATATTAGTCATATTTATATTAGATGTAATATGGTATTTTAAAGATCTGTAGCATTATAAATCCTTATATTTAGTGTGCTATATAATTTGGGGTATTTCCTAAGGCTCCCAACATCCCCATGTTTTTTTTTATATATATATATGGTTGTTGTTTTTGTTAATCCCATTTTAGAAATGAGAAATCGGAGTCTTATGGAAATATAATGACTCACTCAAGGCTATATGGCTAGTAAGAAACAGAGCTGGAGCTTAAGCCTTAGCTGACACTAAGAAGAGCCTGTTTTATGCCTACCTCCAGTAAGGACAGGACATATCCAAAGTAGGTTAAAAATATATTTTTATTGCCTATGTGCTAGACTAGTACTGAGGTCAGCCTGGTCCAATCTACGTGGGTTATCTCTTTCAACCCTTGCAAGAAGAATGGAGATTGCCCTTACCTTCCAGACAGTGAAACTGAGGTTCAGAATTCTTCCTGGAGTACTAAGACTGCATTTTTCTCTAGGGGTCAGATCACCATGGATCTTGCAGCTGTGTGGTCTGGGTTAACTAGGGAGCAGCCTGCCTCCCCTTTGATGTCCACTCTAGTTGGCAGTGGGGCTCCATCTGTGCAGCTGATGAAGATCTAGACTTGGGCATACTGAGTGGCATGACTTTGGGCTATGCCTTTCTCTTCTCTCCTTGAGGAGAGGTCACATGTGTACGCTTCCCTTCTGCTCCACCTAACATTTCCCATCGTTTCGCTGAACTCTCCAGTTGGGCACACTGTTGTTCTACGTGTGCCCAGTATTGAGAGTATCTTTACACACATTGTTGCACCTAAACCTTGCAAAAATCCTGCAAGGCAAATATTACTATGAAACTTTATATATTTGGAAACTGAGGCTCAGAAAAAAAGTGAATTGTTCAAGGTCACACAGTTTGTGCCAAATGCAACGTGATTCAAACCTGGACATGCTGACACCTGAGACTTTTTTTTCCAAGACCTCTCTGTCAGGCATCTCTTTCCCTCCTGCCCCTGCTGCCTTGTAGGAATAACACATAAATTGGCCCTGTAAAATCCTAACAAGGGTTTCAGCCATTGACTAAGGTAAGCAGATGTCTGAAAGTTTGCCTTCAAGATGGAGTCTTGTCACTACTGGAATGAGATTTTCATGAAGGTTGGTTTCCTTGAGTTCAGATTCTATTGGACATATAATTTAATAGCTACTACATATTAAAAGAAAAGTCCCCATTTAATCATTGCAATACTTCTGTGAAATAGAAATTACTACTCTTATTTTATAAATCAAATCAAATAAAAATAACTGGGGCATATTTATCTAAGTAAGGACGTCTCCCTCTCATCACTGCTATTTCCATTTATGAGACAGTATACAGTGACGTATTTTACACATGGAATGATCAGTGCAGATACTGCTGTTATATAGAACCTGTCACCGAAAGAGTAGACATTGTGACCTTGATTTGAGTATTTGGTGTCTTAATTAGACTTTAACAACTGTGGCATTCTTTGAAGCATCACTATGCTCAGACACAAGTTGGACCTGTGTGTTGAAGCCCAGGACATGTCGATGTATCTAGGCATAGGTTCTAGAAAAGTCATTCCAAGGGACAGAGCATGGGCTTCAGTCACCTCTGAGCTAAGCCAGTTGTCCTCTTCAACAATAAGACAGAGACAGTGGGGGTCTGAGCTGGGACCTCATCCCCTTCTACCCAGCTCCAGCTTGGGCAGACATCAAAGCCACAGTTTCTGAAGCTCTCCAGAAACCTCTTGGCTCTCACTTATGCACAGGAAACCAATGAGCCTTCCTGGTGTGTTTTTCTAGCAGATTTCCAAGCCTGGCTATTGGCTTTCTGTCACTTCTTTCAGGCCTGATTAACACCGCATAAAATTGAGGGGTTTTCAGCTATTCTTCAAAGTGGAGGGATCAGTTTGCTTCACTCTCATTCTGAAATAAGCAATTGCATTACCTCCATATGAATGGAGGCCGAGGAGACAAGGTGATGGGATCAATATGCAGAAGGAGGGCAGGAGCTTGAAACAGCAGTGATGGAGGCGGTGCACTACTCAGGCTAAGTCCTCAAATCAGGGGAAGCTCAGAGGGGCCAGTGATTGGTTTCTCTGCCTGCCAGTATGAGGAAAAGTAGAGACCCAGGCCCTGGTGGAGGGGGATTGTGATAAGGGTGCGGTTAACATCTACTGGTCATTTACTACATGCTGTGCTGAGTGTTCCACTTGATTATCTCTTAATCCTCATGACAACCTTATTTAATAGGTACTATTATTGTTCCACTTCACAGATGATAGAAACTGAGGCTCAGAGAGGTGAGTGAGTGGTCAGGGGCAGCACAACTGGTGAATTAGGGAGCCATATTACATCCTAGACAATCTGAAACCAGACCTCCTCCCCTCACCAACACACTCGAAAACATTCAGAGCTGAAGCAAGAAAAACTTCCTAATTGGGCCTATAATCTCAGGCTATCATTCTCAGAGATAGATGGAAGAAATCTCAGAGACCCAATAACAGTGGCTTCCTTGGGGGCCAAGGAGCAGTCTCTCTTGCTGATGAAAGTCTAAATTCAGAAGTTCCCGCAGGGGTTAGAATGGAAGAGAAGAAACAGCACAGAAAGATAGAGAACTCAATTTGAATCCCTGCTCCATTCACTGCCTTGGGACTAGTGAGCCAATAACTTGATCTCTCAGAGGCCAAATTTCCTGACCCATGAAATGAGGATGGTGTTACCTATCTTTTAACAAACTGCCTGGCCCGTGATAGGTCATTAATATCTGTTGGCTATCTTCTTTCTTTCTGGGGGCCTAGGGGTCTCTGAATATGCCTATGTGTCTATCCTCCACTTTCCACTTTTTGAAAAGCTTGGCAGAAGTCATCACTCAGGCAAATTCCTGTGAGAGAACACACTCAAAGTTGAGGTGCTTTGCTTTGGGTTGGAATTGTATCAGTGATGATATCCTTCTGCAAAGAAACTCTACATAGCAGACAGAAAGGCCCATACTTAAATAATTTGGTGGGAAAATGCATTTGTGCTGTGAGAAAAGTATTTCAACATCAAATTTATAGGGTATACAGTTGAAAAACCAATCCTGTTGAAAAATTTTGTGAACGACTGCATGGATGGTTTCTTCTCATTCATCGTGGATTAATATCCTTCTGTTCTTCCCATTTCCCCCAGGCTCCCATCTCTTCTACCCTTCTGGAGAACACCCAGCTTAGACACACAATTGCTACATGACCTCCTTCTTACACTGGTGTAGCATCCTTCCCCCTTAGAACAGACAACTAAGAAAGCCCACCTGTTAAGTCAACAACTGGAAACCTTATCATTTCTGTGATTTAAACATTGGTAAATTGACCAGGGAGACTAAATTATCAAAATGGTGGAATGAGAACACGTGAAATAAAATCTGTCTATTGATTGATTCATCTTTGGTGGAGGCTGGAAAGGCAAGGTGACCACACATCAAAGTTGCCCCTCACTCTAATGCCTACATCTATAGAGGTGGTTCTTAGCACTGACAGCACATTGGGATCACCTGGGTGGCTTTGAAAACTCCCGATCCCAGATCAAACAAAGCATATTCTCTAGGAGTGAAACTCAGACATCAGATTTTTTGATTGTTTGTTTGTTAGCTCTCCAGGTGACACCAATGTGCAGCCAAAGTTGAGAACCTCTGTTTTGTGAATAAAGGACTAGAATACTTCAGAGGAAGAATGTTTGTCCTAAAGCCCACCGCTCACCTGTTCCCATGGTTCTACAATTAAAATCTCTGCCAACGTCACCTCCCCTAAGAACCTGATTGAATTTCCTGTGGCTTCATCTCTGAGGCCCTGAGCATTTCAGGCTGCGAGCTGGCAGGCCATTGATGTGTGTGCTCACTGACAGCAATTCGGCAGCTTCTGTTGGTATATTTGAGCTCAAAAAACTGAAAGATAAAGACTTCACATTAAGCTAAGGGGTCTTGCTCTCTCTCCTCCAGTCTCCCCAGGCTGATAAATAATGGATAATGAAGAACAGTGCTATTACATGCAGAAAGCACTTGGCACGCACCTCCAACACAACACTTCCCATCGAAATCTGAGGTTCAGTTCAGCAGCAAATCTGTTTGGTGGTAAGGCCCTGTCCTTTCGGAGGGCTCCTTGATGCTGCCAAGTTATTTCATGAAAAAAGGAAAAAAAATCAACTATCGAATCAATCATATTTTCAGTTTCCCAAAGGCTAAAGGGCTAGGGTAGCGTGGTTGAAGTTTCTTTCTCTTTTTGAGCGTTGCATTCGTGCATCTACCTATCTTTGATGAGAAGAACAGCAAAACTACTCAGAGACGCCCATCGGAAACTGAGGTCCTTAGAAATCTTCTATTGTGTTTTTCTCTTTATAACATCACAATCATCAAAGTGTATATTGTATTTATTTAGTGTTTTTTTCTTTGTCTCCTCTGCTGGAGTTTATACTTTGCATTAAAGACACCATGCCTGTTTTGCAGCCCCTGTGCCTAACTTATTACCTGACACCTAGAAAGTTCTCAAGAAATATTGGTTGAATGGGTGTTGAAAGTGCAGCCTGTAACATCTGCTTGACACAGACTTTCAGGACATGTTTTCGGTTTATTAGTTATACAATTTTTATAACTTTGGGGGAAAATTCAGATCTTTCCAAAGGTGAAGAGGTG
>NW_012103354.1:1899213-1915378 GCF_000951045.1 Mandrillus leucophaeus
ATCACTCAGGCAAATTCCTGTGAGAGAACACACTCAAAGTTGAGGTGCTTTGCTTTGGGTTGGAATTGTATCAGTGATGATATCCTTCTGCAAAGAAACTCTACATAGCAGACAGAAAGGCCCATACTTAAATAATTTGGTGGGAAAATGCATTTGTGCTGTGAGAAAAGTATTTCAACATCAAATTTATAGGGTATACAGTTGAAAAACCAATCCTGTTGAAAAATTTTGTGAACGACTGCATGGATGGTTTCTTCTCATTCATCGTGGATTAATATCCTTCTGTTCTTCCCATTTCCCCCAGGCTCCCATCTCTCCTACCCTTCTGGAGAACACCCAGCTTAGACACACAATTGCTACATGACCTCCTTCTTACACTGGTGTAGCATCCTTCCCCCTTAGAACAGACAACTAAGAAAGCCCACCTGTTAAGTCAACAACTGGAAACCTTATCATTTCTGTGATTTAAACATTGGTAAATTGACCAGGGAGACTAAATTATCAAAATGGTGGAATGAGAACACGTGAAATAAAATCTGTCTATTGATTGATTCATCTTTGGTGGAGGCTGGAAAGGCAAGGTGACCACACATCAAAGTTGCCCCTCACTCTAATGCCTACATCTATAGAGGTGGTTCTTAGCACTGACAGCACATTGGGATCACCTGGGTGGCTTTGAAAACTCCCGATCCCAGATCAAACAAAGCATATTCTCTAGGAGTGAAACTCAGACATCAGATTTTTTGATTGTTTGTTTGTTAGCTCTCCAGGTGACACCAATGTGCAGCCAAAGTTGAGAACCTCTGTTTTGTGAATAAAGGACTAGAATACTTCAGAGGAAGAATGTTTGTCCTAAAGCCCACCGCTCACCTGTTCCCATGGTTCTACAATTAAAATCTCTGCCAACGTCACCTCCCCTAAGAACCTGATTGAATTTCCTGTGGCTTCATCTCTGAGGCCCTGAGCATTTCAGGCTGCGAGCTGGCAGGCCATTGATGTGTGTGCTCACTGACAGCAATTCGGCAGCTTCTGTTGGTATATTTGAGCTCAAAAAACTGAAAGATAAAGACTTCACATTAAGCTAAGGGGTCTTGCTCTCTCTCCTCCAGTCTCCCCAGGCTGATAAATAATGGATAATGAAGAACAGTGCTATTACATGCAGAAAGCACTTGGCACGCACCTCCAACACAACACTTCCCATCGAAATCTGAGGTTCAGTTCAGCAGCAAATCTGTTTGGTGGTAAGGCCCTGTCCTTTCGGAGGGCTCCTTGATGCTGCCAAGTTATTTCATGAAAAAAGGAAAAAAAATCAACTATCGAATCAATCATATTTTCAGTTTCCCAAAGGCTAAAGGGCTAGGGTAGCGTGGTTGAAGTTTCTTTCTCTTTTTGAGCGTTGCATTCGTGCATCTACCTATCTTTGATGAGAAGAACAGCAAAACTACTCAGAGACGCCCATCGGAAACTGAGGTCCTTAGAAATCTTCTATTGTGTTTTTCTCTTTATAACATCACAATCATCAAAGTGTATATTGTATTTATTTAGTGTTTTTTTCTTTGTCTCCTCTGCTGGAGTTTATACTTTGCATTAAAGACACCATGCCTGTTTTGCAGCCCCTGTGCCTAACTTATTACCTGACACCTAGAAAGTTCTCAAGAAATATTGGTTGAATGGGTGTTGAAAGTGCAGCCTGTAACATCTGCTTGACACAGACTTTCAGGACATGTTTTCGGTTTATTAGTTATACAATTTTTATAACTTTGGGGGAAAATTCAGATCTTTCCAAAGGTGAAGAGGTGACATGAAGGTTGGAGGCAGCATTTACTCTGCATTAGAAATGCGAACTGGGGAACAGCCTGGGCATGTGGCAGTACAACCTTGGAGAAGTCATATCCTCAGTTTTGTGGACAAAATGGGGGGTTCCATACTGACCCCTCTGGGCACATTGATGTTTTAGTTAGACAGTGTGCCGGAGAAGACAGACCCATCACTGAGTCTGGCATGTAGTGTGCATTCTCTGTGTGGTGGCATAATCAATGTGGAAGAACTGAAAGCTCAAATGCAAAAAGCTTCAAGTGCAGTATGGACTTTCAGGTCAATTATTAACCTCTGAATGTCTTATTTTACTCATTTGTAAAGTACCCATATTTACTCAGACACTTAATTGGGACTCATAAATACAGTGTTTCACAAAGATTTTCACAAAGAACTAATATCTCCAAATGCCTTGAAGATAAGGTGTTTTATTTTTAAATAAATTGAGAAACAGTACACTCTATGCATACTTCTTGATATAGTCAAGATTCAGCAACAAATATTTATTGGGCACCTACTACGTGCCACACACTGAATACACGAGTGAACAGAATAGACAGAAACACCTGCCCTCATGAAGCTTACATGTTAAGATGGACAAAAAAACAAAATAAATAAAATCATACATAGTGTGCAGGATGATATTAAATGTTAGGAGAAAAAAATATAGCAAGAAAAGGGATTGGAGAGGGTGGGGTTGAAGGAAAGGGAATGTTTCTTCTCTCATCATTTCTATAGAATCCCAGGGAAGGCTCTGATTGGCCTATGTGATTCATATGCCTGGCCGTTGGACCAATTACTGCTGAAGAAATTATATGGACTCTGTGATTGACCAGGCATGGTCATGTGCTCACTCCTAGGGTCAGAAGACAGAATGAGCTTCCAGAAGAAAAAAGACCAAACTTACAGTAAAGATGTCAACCTCTATTACAGGGCACTGGGCTCCTCCTGGAAGACCAAAAATAAATAAATAAAGAATCCAAAAAGAAAATAGCCATTGGGTACCAGGCTTAGTACTTGGGTAACAAAATTATTTGTACATCACACCCCCATGACATGAGTTTACCTGCATAACAAACCTTCATAGGTACACCTGAGCATAAAAGTTAAAAAAAAAAAAAAGAATCCTGACGAATCCTACAGTAAATAAATGTGTACAACTTTGCTTACCCTCGTAGTTCCCCAATGCATTTGGCCACATATTTTTGCTTGTGTAATACCTTTTTAACACTAATCAAGGCACATTTTGATAAACACCTTGCTATAAGTTCATATAATTTCATCAATGCTTCATCTATAGTTAACTGAGTCTCATTACTAGTAAATCCGTTTGGGTAAATCTTAAATTTTTAAAGGGCTTTCTAGATTTGCAGAAATTTATCCCTCCCCATTTTTCCCTTTAATTAAAAGTATGTCTTGGCACAGGTAAGTGTCTTTCCTCAAATGCAATGAGAAGTTGAAAGGAATTGGCCTCTAAAGCAGAGTGGCCTGCATGGTATGGCAAAGGCTCGTCAGAGGATAAACGCATGAATCAGTCACTGGAGGACCTAGTTGTGATGCAGGAACAAATTTTCCAAACCACCAATTGTCCCAGTCAAATTAGTCTAGCTTAGTAAGAAACTTTATAATGTTTTATAGACATGTTTGCAAAATCACAACCCTGTCAAATGTCATGTCGTATTCCTTGTGACTTTGGAAAATGTCATGAAGTAAGCTATACCGGTAGGGTTCTTAATGCTTCCAATAAAAGTCTCTCATGGAGAGGGAAGCAGTTATTTACAATGGCTATTGAGCCACAAGTCACAAAACATAAAGCAGCCAGTTGAACGAGAGAAGTGGAAGACCCCCAAACTATTCACAGTAGCTTTCAGTGTTCCTGGGTAGAGTCCAGAACTGACTTCATTACCAAGTCACTGTTGTACCCTAGCAAGTTATTTCACCCTCTGAGGAATCTGGATTCCCTCTCAGTGGATGCTGGGATAATAGCAATGAACTCCTGAGGTTTAGGAAAAAAGGTCAGTGATTTTGACAACTAAGAGACTTTATAGCATTCTTTATCTTTGGAAAAGTTTTCTTTTTAATGACTCTGGTTTTCTTTATTTTAAAATTCAATGCATAGCCATTTAAAAATAATAAAGTGTATGAAGAAAATACTCATAATTCCTCAGCTTGGAAATAACCACTACTATACTTTTGGGAAAACGTTAACTTTTATGTGGCTCTTTTGAGTTCTCTTCATGTAAAAATGCAAATAAGTATCTGGTGTGTATTGTGTGTTGGTATATATGCAGTTCTTCATACGAATTTATCTTAACATTGCCCCACAGCATCAGAAGGTCTTCATATGTAAAATTGCAATGGCTATCTAACATTTCATCTATTAAATGCCCTATAATTTATTAATTGTTCTACTATATTTGGAGATATATATTGCAACTACATTCTCATGTTTTTGTCACTGTAAATAAAATGATTTTAAAAATTTGCACATAAAGTGTTGAAGAAAGCAACTGGTAGGATTCATCTCTTAACAATCTTAAAAGCCCTCTAAGAACAGATAATTGACTAACTAAAGAGGTGACAAGAGTAATCTATCCCAAAGCACTGGGCTTTTTTTGCACGTTTGATTTGTTTTTCCAATAATGCTAAGAATATACTATACAATTGAATGATAGTGGAGCCTGAATGACATTTATCAGAATGTAATTATTCCTATGTGTGTAGATGTATGCACACACACTCGTATTTTCCTCTAAGTCTTATTTCCCCTCAATAAACTTCTAATAAGGCTTTAGTAATAAGAGGAGTACAGTTCTTCTGTCTACTATGCAAGTGTATCAAATGGGGTAACTCTGCTGCCGACATGTGCTTGTTTTAAAGTTCAAGGCAGGCTGAGTTGATATTCCTGAACAAGTGCACCAAGGAAACTCATAAGAAAGGTGCACGCTAATAAGATTTCTGAAATCATTAAGTTGCTTTTTCAAGCAAATGGGACCTGCTCAATTAGCTATTTTGTTCCCTGGTATGTCCCATATCTTTCCATGGAACTAATGGCCTTTTCAACTGCTGCATTTTTTAATCCATGCCACACATTTCCTCAGGCTAGTCTGCCTCATTTGCCTGGTGCTTCCAAAGATTATCATTGTAAAAACTGTGGCACCAACCTTAAACACACTGTGTTAGGATCACTCACCCACTGCCCAGTTTCCAATTTAGCTAAAGTAAAATTCGTTAATTATCTTGGAAGAACAATTCCAAGAGTTTTTTTTTTTTTCTGCAAGAATACTTTTATTTCCCTCCCTCAGCCTCAGTGACGGTGATTTTGATGGGTGGTGGAACATTTTATTGACCACTACAGTCTAATTTTGTTCCCTGCTGTTGGGGTAACGTAAGCTCCATTTTCTTGCACTGAGGATGGAAGGCGTCAGAGTGGCGACCTGGCCAGTTTCCCATTGATCCCATCCTCTGCTATGGGATGGAGTGGAGAGGGAGAATTGACCTACGGAAACCTCTGGCTCAGTGCCTTCAGAAGTCAGGGTGTCAGTTTTCAGACTCTGCCAGACACTGTGGCCAAGGCCAAGAGTGCTCCGTCAAATCTATCCATTTCAATTAAAGGTTAGAGAGTTGGGAAGTAAAAATAATCAATTTTGCAGGCTAAACTCCATCATCCTGTCGACACTTTATCTTTGCTCCGGATATACTTGTGCAGGATATGTTTAATAAGACTTTCATGGCATTATTCACTGATGACACTTCTGGTTAGAGATTGATCAAAGCTACTTTGTAAAAGTTATCAAGCTAAGGGAAAATGGCAAAAGATATATATATATATATATATGTATATGTGTGTGTATATTTATATGTAATGTATGTGTGTGCAGTGTACAAAACTTTCTTATACTAAAGCATTTCTTATTTGCCATTCAAATAACTCCATGACCAAATGCTAAGCTCTATTGCCAGATCAGCTAAATTATGTATTACATTATAGTTAATGCTCCAATTAAATATGCTGATCACCATGATTCCCAAGTATCTCACATTTTATGACCACAGAGATATGGAGTTTTACTAATGCCCTGTCTTTTAACAGTGAAACATTCAACCATTTACTAACTCTCAATGCAATGTGTTGGTCATTTATTGAGCAATTATGGTGTGCCAGGCAGTGCATTTAGAGATGTGCATACATTATCTAATTTGATCCTTAATTCTTTGGAATAAATATAAATTCTAATAGATAGCTGTGCTCAACACATTTATTTATCTTTCTCTATTGTCATTACTTTTTCCATTGTACTCATGGAGTGGCAATAAATTCATGAAGGCAATGACTGAGTGTGCATCACCACCCTCTCTTTAGCATCCAGAGTGTGTGTGGAACTGAGAAATCATACAATATTGAGTATGCTAGTGAGTTATAATATTATTATTATCCCCTCATGTAAATTAATTACCTGACACTTAGTAAGGTCAAGTAATTTGACCAAAAGTGACACAGTTTGTAAGTGAGAACTGGGAGTTGAACCTGACTTTGTCTGACTGTCTCCTGTGCTTAAGCCCATTACTGACACATCTCCATGACTGGTGTAACCAAACATGACCCAAACTTTGGCCAAGAGTTGATTTCTGCACTTCTAAGTACTTGACTTAAGATAGTGGACTCTCAGATGAAAGTGAGTTTCTGCCAGTAGCAAAGAATGAAAACAGAGATATAGCTCTTGGATAGACAGCCAATAATGCCTTCCACCAAAAATGAGTAGTGAAATAATTCATGGGAGCCACAGGGTGAAGGATGTAGCGAGTAGCATCAATTTCTACTTTAATACTAAAAAATCCTGATACTTTATTTCTAATTATCTCTATCCTTATCCCTGTACTTGACTATTTAATGGATCAGCCATACTTGAGTAATCCACAGGCTTTTCAGCTCAACAAGCTCAAATTGAATTGACCATCCTGTCCACAATATTTGTTTCCTATCTTGCAGTCCCTTTTCTCTCGGCCCTCTGGCACTACATCTATCAGTTAATCTAAGGCTTAAAACTGGACAGATTCGTAAAATCTCTCTCCACTTTAATAGCTACCCTCACACAAGCACATATATTATGACATTGAGTTTTGTCAACTCTGAGATGCAAATATTTCTTAGGTTTTCCACTCAACTCTGTGGTCACCATCACTGTCCAAACTCATACAGGATGAGTATCTTGTATCTGAAATGCTTGGGTCCAGAAGTGTTTGGGATTTTGGATTTTGAAGTATTTGCATTACATATCATGTTGGTGCTCATTAATTTTTGGATTTGGGACCAATTTGGATTTCAGATTTTCAAATTTGGGATTTTCAACCTGTGTTCTCATAGTGTCTCATCTGGCCTATTGCCAGAACCTCTTGTTGGTTTCTGTCTCTGTCTTCACCATACTCAATCTAGGCTTGAATATATCACTAGGTAATGTTTCTTAATTATAAATCTGTGCACAACTCATAAAGCTTCCTAGTTATCATCATGATAAAAAGGTGCTTGCTATCTGACTTCTGTTCAGCCATCCGTACTTAACTTTTGTTTCTCTACCCTTTTTATTTTTCCTAGTAAGGAATCCTGATCTACATGAATTCCAATAACACATCAAAGATAACTTGTGCTTCCAGCATACTGTTAGCAGTTAAACAACAAGACAAAACATATTAAACAACGGTTTTCAGACATTGGACAAAGACAGCTCAAGTAAGTTATTTATGAAAAAAGTAAAGCAAATGAGGCAAGCTCTACAATTACTTGGAACTAACTGTCTGGGGGAGTTTCCAGGACACAGTGAAGAGAGTGGGAACCCAAATGAACTCTTGGCCTTCCTAAATGGAGAAGATGGAGTTGAGAGTTTAGTGTAGGGGGAAAAGATGATTAGAATTCACAGCGAAGAGAAAGAAGATGGACATAGAATGAGGAGAGATCTGAACAAAAAGAGAGATGCGGAGACATGCAGAAGGTCTCCATCTGAGTACTGATCAATACATACATGTAAAAACCTGGGGAAAGAACCACCTGAAAGAATAATTCAGACAATCCCTGGTGCTCACACAGGGCTGGAAATAGTTTGTGTTTCCATGAACCAGAGTGCAAATCAATTAGTACATAAGTAAGTAAATCTTTGAGACTACATAGTGCATCAGTTAACACAGAAAGGGTATTGCCTCAATAGTTTGGTAAACTTAGCCCTAGCCTAAAGGCTGCTTCAAACCTGCCACACAAAGCTGAGACACAATGGGGGAAAAAGCTGAGAAAGGATAAAACTTTTTCAACTAAATTATCTGCACCCCAGAAAAAAAGTTTTGGTATATTTTAGGGAATACAAAAATATCCAACTTAACAAGGTAAATTTTACAGTATCCTTTTTTCCAATAAGAAATTACCACATACGAAAAGAATTGAAATATTTTATATACTCAAGAAGTAAAGTATGAACATATTAAGAAAATATGTGGAAGATATAAAAAGAAGACCCAAATTGAGCATCTACTGGGAAAAAAATAGTATTTAAGATTAAAAATATGCCAAGTGGGATTAACAGCAGATTAGATACTGAAGAAGAGACCAGTAAAATTGAAGATAGCAATAAATACTATCCAAAATAGAATGGAAAGGGGAAAATAACACTGAAACACCACCAGCATCAAGAAGAGATCTGTGGGAAAACAGTAAGTTGTGTAATATACATGTAATTGGAGTTTCTAAAAAGTGATAAGGGTCCTATTTGAAGATATAATAGCTAAATATATTTTTTTCAAATTTGATAAATATTATCCAACTACATATTTAAGAAGCTCAACAAATAATGAATAATAATTATGAGGAACATTACACCAATGCACATCATTACACAAATGAAAAACATTACTAATGCAATCAAATTGCTTAAAAATAAAAATAAAAATCTTAAAACATCCAGTGAGGAATATAAAACGGTGTACATCCAGAGGAACAAAGGTAAGAATAAGGCAAAGATCAGAAATATGGGTAAAGGATAAATACTGGAGAAACTTTTGTGCATAGTAAACAAAATTCAACTTTATTCTGAACTTTGTATTTTAGTGCAAGCTAGAAGACAGTGGCACAACATTGCCAAGTTACTTGTGGTAGTGAATATGAGGGAGTATCAACCAAGAATGTTACACCCAGTGAATGTACCTTTGAAAAATGAAGAAAAAAAATTAAAAAAGCAAAGACTCTTTTAGATACACCAAATCTGAAATAACCTATCAACAATGGATCTGCTCTACATGAAATGTTAAAGGAATTGTTTCCAACAGAAGCAATATAAAACCAGATGGAAAAGGGAATCTACACAAGGAATGAAAGAGGCCAGTAATGGCTAACAAATAAGTATATAATAAAAGTTATTTTTTATTTTTGGAAAATCATTTTTAAGACACTTGACCTCCAAAAGCAAGCTAAAAGAAATTATTACATGGTTTATAAATATATAGAAGTAGAATATATGACAATGACACAAAGGCAAGAAAGGGTAAAGGGAAGAACACTTTTGTAAGATAAAATACAACTACTACAAACACTAAAACAATCACTAAAAAAGGGAAAGAAAAAGTGGTGTTGCCAACAAGCAAACAAAAGAGATCATATGAAACTTAAAAAAATACTCAGTCTAACAACAAACTATGTTCTCCTTGTTCCTGTGCCTAATAATATATGTTGTCTCTGACTACTTCTGCTTCAAAATATCTGGCAAACTCCTACCCATCTTTCAAGCATCAACTCAACTAATGCCTTCTCTGGGGAGCCTCCTATGATGCTCATGGTCATGCATATTATTAGAAAAATAATTATGCTATGGTCTTATTATTGTTTGTTTTCATGGCTGACTCCTCATTAGACTTCAAGTTCTTGAGAACAGAGGTAATGCACTTTTATCTCTCTGTCTTTGGCAAATAGCATAACCCTACTGCATAGTAGGACTTTAGTAAATATTTATTGAATAAATAAAGTCGATGTTCAATGATTTTATTAACTGTAATTTCTCTTTGGGTTTTGCCACCTAAATCATATTTACCTTGCTAGCACCTGGTGACCTTCTTTATTCTAAAGCAATCACTGGGAGACTAAAAACCTAGGTTAAATAATACTAATGTTATTATTCCTGAGATCATGAAGTCCAAATATTTCAATAGCAAAATAATAAGAGTAGCCCCAAGAAAAGTTCATGTTATTATTGTTTCAAGAAATATCCAAGATAGCTTTGAGGATTTCTACTATTCACATATCTCTAAAATTCCTGTCAAAATTCTGCAAGTTTTCACTCAAATGATCCCTTTTTATAAAGTTTTTCCAGTATACCCAAATATAAATACTCTTTTACCTCTTCTGAACTCCCCTGGCCCTTTTCATGTCAATTTGGACATCAAGTATAGTCATTGTGGATATAAACTAATTCATGGTGCTTCTTATCTCTCTTCCTGGACTATAAGATCCTTTTATCTGATTCTTTTGTTCATCCCTCTCTGGAGCATATTGTCAAATTAAGTGTAAGTTCAATTACCCTCTTAAAGAAATGAATAAAGGATTCAGAATTTAACTTTCTCAATTTTGGTAATTTTTCCCATAGCTATATGGAATGGTTGGCTGCTATTGCACCAAGATTTACATAGGGAGAAACTAAGGCTTAGATAACAACCACAAATGTCTACATAAAATATTTTTAAATTAATCATCTATAATTTCAATCTACATTATGAAATTCTACACGGATATGATTTACTTGAGACTTTTCAATAAGAAGTCAAAATTCTGTTTTTACTTTTTTTGTTTTCTTCTTGAAACATATTTTTAAAAATCTTGTTGGAAATCCGTAACCTTTATCAATCCATAAGTTATTTATTTACTCATCTATTTTACTCATTTATTTTTTTCAATAAGTATTTATAGCAGGCTATCCATGTGCAAGGCATGGTGCTACCAAAGGGTGAAGATACAGCGGTGGGTAAAATCACAATCCCTGCTCTAAATGGACTCCCAGTGATGAGAAAGACAAATACAAACAAAATATTAAGACTTACATAGTAACTAAAAGAGGCGTGCTCAGGAAAACAAAAACAAAATATTTACCCAAAAAAGTGAGCGGGCAGAAAGAGAACCTTGGGTGATATGCTACCTAAAACAAAACCTGCAAGTAGAAAATACCAAGACACACTGAGGAGAGAGCACTGAGCAGAGTACAGCGTGTATGTTGGTAGAATCAGTACACTA
Source organism: Mandrillus leucophaeus (assembly GCF_000951045.1). NCBI lineage: Eukaryota > Metazoa > Chordata > Mammalia > Primates > Cercopithecidae > Mandrillus > Mandrillus leucophaeus. Next base: position 1,910,288 of record NW_012103354.1, read on the forward strand.
GGAGACCATTAAGAGATATATCTGCAAACGCGGTTAAAGGATAAACACTGGAGAACCTTTTGTGCATACTAACAAAATTAAACTTTATTCTGACGATGGTAGAGAATCATTGAAGTGTTTTAAGTGAATAAAATCTGTATATTTGCATTAAAGAAAATCAGTGGGTTGTAAAGAAGATGTGTTAGAGAGAGGAAGACTCCAATGAAAAAACCAATCAACTTGTATTGGGATTAATTTTCCTTATCTAGAGAATGACAGAAAAAAAAGAAAAGAAAAGAAAGATGATTTCCAATACTAATAATCTGTGATTTTAAAATATGATATCTCTTTGATACTCTGAGGGGTCTCAAGTAAGACACTTTCCTTCTTATAGCTTCTAAATTTCATTATCTCTAAAATAAGGAACTTGGGCAAGGCCATCTCTGAGGTCTCCTTTCACATACACTACCCATGGTCCAAACACCATTTTATTTCTCTCTCATGTAATAACAAAGGTGTCAGAGTGTGTAAAGCAATGTTCAATAATTTTACAATTAAAAAAATACAAGAATATTGCACTCCAATGTCTACTCAGTTCTAGCAATTAGAAAATAATTATACTGCAAGTTTTTAAAAAGTCTCCTCAAACTCAATGGCTCAGCAAAAGTTATTAATTGAAACTAAAAATAAATGTGTGACCCTCTTTGTGTTCCCGTCTCTTTTACTCTTGTGTGATAACCTCAGTGAGTCCCTCCCCATCCAGCAAGTGAGAAAATATGCAATGGCCCTTCCATTATTGATTCTTTATTACAATCATGAGTCTTGTTTGAACAGCAGTGGGTGACTGAGGGCTCCCGCTGCCCATTGGGTAATTAAGCCTGGGATTATGAAAGTTGGAATTGCTTACTCCTGCCCTGGAGCCCTTAGAAGACCACTGCAGCTGACCCAGTGCTGTGGTTACCATATTTTCCTAAACGTAAATGGTATATACATCATTTACCAATGGGAGAGAATATATAAATTCAAAAGAGTACACTTTTCAAAAGTGTACTCTTTGGAGCCAGATTACTTGGGTTTGAATCCAGCTTCAACTTTTACGAGGAGTGTGATCTGGCATAACCCACATATGTGTAAAATTCAGTCCATTACTCTTAAAAATTAGAATAATAATGATGATGCCCACATCATTTGGTGAGTACAAAATAAGATAATTACCTCCTTATTTAATACTGCAGCCCACCTCCTACTGCGATTTGACACCTTTCACCTTGCTCGTTGTAAACAATTTTCTACTACAGAACTTATCACATTATACTGCACAATGCACTTATTATTTTTATGCTTTATTTCTCCACCATTGTATAGAATAAGAAATCTACAAATGTACATTTGCTTTCTCCAAAAATTTATCCCAAATGCCCAGAACATTTCCTGGCATGTAGTAGGCACTCAATGAATAGGTTACCAAATTAAAAAAAAAATAGTGAATTTGAAATTGGCTATTAGCATTTAATGAATGTTAGATTAAATTATTGCCATTGACATCAACATCTTCAGGAAATTCCAGGTAATTTGGTGTCTTTTGTAGTTATCGAGAGTTGTTTTTTCACCATTGATAGCATTCAAGGTCACATTTGTAAGAGATGGTAAAGCAAGATTTTGGTTTTGTCTCTACTGGACACAGTCTGGTTGATTGCCTGCTGTGCCAGGCACTCAGCCACATGCTGATAAAACAAAGAAAAGGAAATCTAAGTCCCAGTCTCAGAAGCTCACACACAGTAGTGATTATTATCTTGCAATTAATGAACTGAATCTGAAGTCTCTAATGAATTTATTTGTTATCTAATTATATCACCTGTGATTCTCACACACACAGATAAATGGTTGTTTTCTTTCTTCCTTCCCCCATCCCCAAGTCAAGAACTTCAAAGAGACCTTGAACAATGCCCATGACCTAGGACGACACCCATGGCTTGGAAAGCATCAATAAACAAGGGCCATGAGAATCATCCGGGGAACATTTTTAAATAGGGAAGGGACTGGCCCAAGAAATTCTGACTCAGTAGATCTGAGGTGGAGCCCAGAGCTCTGCATATAAACAAACATCCCAAGTGATGCTCTCCCAGGTAGACTGCAGCTTACACATGGAGAAACACTGATTTAGAAGGTGTATTTCATCTGAGAAAGAGTTATAAGAGCATGTGATCGCTCTTATAACAGGGATTCTGTCTATAAGGCTAGGATTCATGAGCAGTGTTTGCCAAAGGACAGCAAGGCTAAAGTATGAGTCATTGCTATCAGTGAAAGGGAAGAAAGTGACAGAGAAAAAAAATAGGAAGAACCCAGGAGGATGTGGCTCAAGAAAGGTGAAGAAAAACCAAATGGACACTACAGTTGTCTGGATGGCAGAGTGGAAATACTCGTATTTTATTCTCTTTAGTCTTTTCCTTCTGTTTCCAACCCTAGCTTTTTCCATCATCCTTTACATGTATGGTATTCTACAATTCCATCCTTCACCTCTTCATTTCCATGTACCACCTCATTCATTCCAAGAGTTTCAACATCCATTTTAAAAATTCCTCATGAGCCTGTCTGAGCTCCTCATTTTTCCTGTTCAATAGGCCCATCCATCTGGCAGAGAAAGGGATGCTCAGGACACAGAACAGCCATCCTATATTAACAAGATTGCTGTGAGCACCAACTTTGGATGAGGTCGACTCTCTGCAGAGGTCTCTGGCAACCTCACTCACCTGCGGCTCCTCACCCTCCTGCAACACTTCCTGAGAGGCAGAGACGTCGACTGGGAGAAACCTGAGGCGCCATCTTGGTCAGTGAAATGGTTTCTGTTTGATTTTGGTTTTGGTTTCTCTTTTATTTTTCTTTTTGTCTATCTATTTGTTTGAGGAGCTGTGGACAGAAATGAACCCTTCTGAAATAGACATCATTGCGAATTAGGTAAACATTCCTTCAAAGAAAACCTCCTACGAAAATAACGTATATAAACAGATATTTCCTGAAAGCATGTGCTACAGAGGCCCCAATCTACACATGAGGAAACTGAGGCCAGGGAGATGAAGAGACGTTGACTTTTTCTAGAAGATGATCTTAGAGCTTTGTCTCCTAACGAGTTTGTTAAGTTTTTGTCTTCATCTCCCAGTCACAAATAAGGAGAAAGCATGTAAATGTTTTATTTAGAATGTGGAAATATTAGTTACAAGCTAGTAAGTTATCAATAAGTTTTATCTCTTCAAATGTAAAAAGATTCAGATTTCAACATGGACTTGCAGTTTTCCCAAAATAATATGACCTTGAAAAGAAGCTCATGCGGCTTCATGTGCCTTCATAAAATGTATCTGCGCCGGCTAAGGAGCAAAGCTGTCATTCCGACCAGCGAAAGGCTACTATGGCCAAATTTATTTTTAATTATCATAATTGATAATACCATTTCTAAAATGCAGATGTAAATATCGAATGTATCATAAAATATGCAAGGACGGTGATAAAATATTTAAATTCTCTGTGTGGCCACCATACAAAAATTCTTATATTCATTCATTTATTGTTTGTTAAACACTTGCTCATTCCCTATTATGTACCACTACTAATTGCAAACTCTAGGGATACCATCTTGAACAAGAAAGATAAAGCTTGCCTTCAAGGGACCTTCACTCTAGTGGATGGATAATAAATAAGTAAGCAAATGAGTAACATAGCACCAGGTGATAGTGAGGGCAAAGAAAACAAATCAAGCAGGGCAGGAAAGTAGAGCATGATTAGGTGCTAGTTAGAGTAGAATTCAGGAAGGTCTCTTGGAGAAGCCAGTTGTCATACAAAGTTGACTGCAGGAAGGCAAGAATGGACGGGAGACTAGTTAGGCAGCTATTGTAGCAGCCCACATGAGATGATGATGGCTTGAATGAGGTGGTAGAAGGTAAAGGTATAGACAGACAAAAATGGGATATATTTTGGGAAGTGGAGCTCACAAGGCTGGCTCACAAGAGGATGGAAGAGAGGACTCAAGAATGACTCACACCGTGGAATGATTAAATCAAACTAATTAGCATATCTATGACTCACATGGTTATCATTTTTGGGATGAGAACATTTAAAAGCTACTCTCTTAGCAATGTTCAAGTATAATATATATTATTCTTAATTATAGTCACCATGATGTAAGAGAGATCTCCAGAACGTTTCTTCCCATCTAACTGACTAATGGAAGCACTGTACCCTTTAGCCGACATCTCCCCACTCCCCTGGTAACCACCCTTCTACTCGGTTTCTATAAATTCTATATTTTTAGATTCCGTGTATAAGTGAGATCTTGTAGTATGTGTGTTACCGAGCTGAAGAATTTGGGGAGGGAGATTTAAAAATTGTGTTATAGATGTAGTCACTTTGACGCTTTCACTGTGATTTGACTATGATCAGGTAGGTTACACACATGTAGAAAAGCACACACACACAGTTTCTGCCTGCGCAATCCGTACCCAGTTCCCTTTTTACCTAATTATTGTTTGCATATCTGCTTTTGCACTAGTTTGTATGCTGTTATCTCTAAATTTGAGTCTAAACATTTTAGGACCTCTAGAATCTCAATATTCTTACATGATATTTTTTAAAAGGGTGAGAAATACGTGAGAGAAAGTGATTCTTGTGATCATTAAATGCGATAAGGAAAGCACAAAAAACGAGCCAGGAGCGCAGTGCCCACTAGTTGGAGAAGGATGCAGACCTTATTGAAAAAGAGCAAAACTTTTTTTGTTGGGCACCAAGCAGAAAAACCCTGAACCAGAAGCCCTGAGCTTGGAGTCTCAACTTCCTTTCTCCAAAACTAAATCCGCTGTTAGCGTACTGTGCTATCTTGGGGGACATCTAACCACATAATTCTATCAGAGTCTTGATCTCCCCATCTTCACAGATGGGATCCTGGAGTTCACCATCGAACTGCGTCAAGCTTATGTGATTATAGTGTTCAGCTAACATGCAAAGAAACAGTGTGTCTGAGATTTCTCCCTGTGACATATTGAACAGAGAAAACTCCAGGTGTTCACATAAAGTTCAAATGTTTCATTTCTGAAAAGCTCTGTCAAACTCTTCACAGCCTGCCAG
>NW_012103354.1:1916153-1959033 GCF_000951045.1 Mandrillus leucophaeus
ACCTCGCCCGGCTAGTTTTTTGTGTTTTTTTAGTAGAGACGGGGTTTCACCGCGTTAGTCAGGATGGTCTCGATCTCCTGACCTTGTGATCTGCCCGTCTCAGCCTCCCAAGGTGCTGGGATTACAGACCTGAGCCACCGTGCCCGGCCATTTTCCAGCATTTTCTATGTGACATCACAGCAACTGGCAAGTCTCATTTACTTCTTGCTGCGATTCTGTGACATAGGTGATTTTCGCGGAAGCAGACTTATCAAGGGGGAGCATTTAGTGAAATTAGTAGAAACTACACTGGGCTCTCACCTGTCTGAGGCAAGGTCACAGACTAACGTGTGGGGACCAGTATTTCTTTCTCCCATTGACATTCGGGGTGGGATCTGGTGTAATTGTTTTATTTCTTCAATTTCCTGATTGGTGAAAGGAACACCAGTGATCATTACTTTTCTCTTAGAATAGTTTGTGTTTCCCTTTGCCCAGTTTGAGAGGTAGGAATTATACAACTGAAATAGTCATTTGTTTAATGGATGCTGACCAGTGGGAAGCCCACAGAACAATAGGGATCAAGCATTGCCCTTGGGGTCAAGGTATCAGGAAGGCCTGAATTTATCTGAAAGTATTTCAGTGCTAACGGTCAGGGCTTGCACTATGAGTCACAAGACTCTGTGGATTAATTACTCCACCATAGGAAAATAAGGCCACTGAGGACGAAGGTCTCCAAATCATGAATGGAAGCTGTGCCTTTTCTACTTGTCTCAGAAATCATCCAACTTCTTGGCACAAAATAGGAATTTCTATGTATTGGAAGACAGCTGAAATCAGAGAAATGTTATGCAAATCTTGCATTTGGGACAAAAGATTTTGGACTTCAGAATAGTGCACTCCTTTGAGCCAGAGTTCTGGTACTACATGGACTGCTTCCATGTCGTCAATGGGCATCCATGAAGCTGATAAATAGGCCTGAGATTCTCTGAGCCAAAAGCATCCCCATGCCAAAACTAAAAATATGTTTAATTATTGTTGTTGATGCTTTTATATAGTTTTCAGAAGTACTATGGCCAAAATTTTTAAAAGCCTACAGGAGTGATAAATGATCATATGATCCTAAATAATATACCTCTTATGCAGCAGACTTTTGCTTACTATAAATTTGAGTCTCACCATAAATGGGAGTCATTTTACTACTTCATGACACTGGGGCATAAGCTACTGTGGGGAAACAGAGTAACACAGAAATCTGGCTGCTAAACTTGTCTTTTATCTCTGATAACTGGGGAACTCATGGGAAGGTTGTCATTAATAATCAAGAGAGCAAACAGCATCAATTCTATCTGTCCCTCAGAGGAGATAAGCAAATATCACAATTTCCAGGTAAGAATATTTGAATTTGGTGAGTGTGTTAGTCTGTTCTCACACTGCTAATAAAGACACACCCGAGATTGCACAATTTATAAAGAAAAAGGTTTAATGGACTCCCAGTTACACATCACTGTAAAGGCCTCACAATCATGGCGGAAGGTGAAGGAGGAGCAAAGTCATGTCTTACATGGTGGCAAACAAGAGAGTGTGTGCATGGGAATTCCCCTTTATAAAACCATCAGATCTCATGAGACTTATTCACTATCATGAGAACAGCACAGGAAAGACCTGCCCTCGTGATTCAATTACCTCCCACTGGATCCCTCCCAGGACTCATGGGAATTATAAGGGCTACAATTAAAGATGAGATTTGGGTGGGGACACAGCCAAACCATATCAGTAAGACAACAATAACATATAAAAATAATATGGTATTTTGCTGGAGTAGCAGTAGTCAATGAGACTGAATCAATTCATATGTAACATACGGAAATCCAAAAGAATCAAATTAACTTTATTTTTAGTTGGGATTAAGCTGTAAGAATATAGAATTTGACTCAGTTAAAGGAACATTTCATTGAGGTGGTGACTGATTGAGGAAAAAATATGTTACAGATGAGAAAATGGTCTTTTATCTATGAAACTGGTCACCTCCTCCCCCAGGATTCATGCCATATCTAATTTGTAGTTTTAAACCAGAAAATAGATAAGATGAGTCTTTGTAAATGAAACCTCTTTGTAAATGAAATTTAAGAAAGTTATAACGATGTTTGTAGTAGCACAAGTAGTAATAGCAGCAAGAGTAAGTAGTACCAGTAACAGCATTATCAGTAGTAGTAACACCAATAAGGGTAGCAGCAGTGGTAATATTAATAGTAATAATAGTAATAATAGCAGTGGTGCTGAGAATAGAAGTAGCAGCTTATATTATAGAACCATGGCTGGGAAAATTAAGATGATCCCTTAGGGAATCTTCCAATTTCCCCTTTCTAACTATAGTTTAGGAGACTAAGGTTAGGGGAGAGCAAAGTCTTTGTTTAACATCTTATGATAAGTAACAGGACATCCAGGAACAAAATTCAGATTTTGTCATTCTTAGTCTTGTAAAATAGAACATAAATCTGTAAATCTATGATTTTCAAACCTATTCTAGTGATAGAAAACCTAGAACTCATGTCAGTCTTTGCAGAACATTGAGACGTATCGTTGTGGTTACGTTCTCACATAAGATAAGAATATTCTCCGCAGAAAACCCAACCGTACTCTTTGCCTGAAAAATATATTTAATATAAGCACATGCATTTATTAAAAAGAGAAAAAAAGCTGCTAGAGTAAACCTCATTAACAGCTTTTGAATCTTTATGTAAATATTTTCTTCTTTAATGAACATTTTTGGTAGTTTTTAAAGGGCCCATAGAACAATGGGTTGTGGAACATTTAAAGAAGAATATCTTGTGAGGTTGCAGTCAGAAGAGTTTTTTAAATGTCAAAATAAGTGTCATGTCTATATCTGTGTCTAATGGAAGATTCATTTTCAGCTTGGACCCAATCTTAAAATTCTAGTTTAAGTCAAAGTTTTGGAAACACCTCTGGAAGATCCCAGAGTCCTGAATCCACATTTCTGCTATTTGAAAAATAAATACTCAAGACTCAAAGAAGAGAGAACAGACTTTCCCTAAGATAACTGGATGGTGGCAGTCATCTGCAAAGCCTACTGGATAGAAACAAGACTCCTTAGCAGTATAACTGCCAAGAAAGTATATTAAATGAGCCTTGCACAGGGCTTCAACACAAGGGTTGATGGAAAAAGTCAGCCCTAGCAGCACCAATTAACATAGGCTGAAATCTACCTGGAAGACTATTTGTAGTCAACTCCAGCATTTTATAATGGTGGACCTGCTCTTTTTCTCTGTCTGTCCTACTCATTAAAGCAAAGCACAAAGTGACCTCTCCTCATTTGCCAAGGCTACTTTCTCCTTTCCTCTCCACTGCTTCACTGCCTTAAACTCCATTTCCACTTCTCTTTCCACTCACTCCACAACCCATTGCCTTGGAGACTGCCGTGCTCATCTAAGGACAGTGGTCCAGGTCCCCACCATGAGTCAGACTGTACTAGAGCAAGGTTGCTGTCATACGGAATGGAATTTTCAGTAGATGGGCAAGCTAAGAAGATCAATTTTCAGACAACTGTTGAACGAATTCTCTGGTGAAGAGGAGTTAGAAATTAGTATTAGAAACCCTCAGGATGCCTTCTATAGAGTGTTATATGGAATTATGCCTCAGTTAAGTATATTAAATTATGTCTGTTCCTCATTCCAGAGTGTGGTTCAATCATTTTCAGTTAATCCTATTGTCTCTATGAAGTATGAAATTAAAGGATTCCTCCAGAGAGTATCATAGACAGGGAGTTATGCTAATTGGACCTTAACTGACCATCAAAGTCAAGATTCATATGTGCTGACTGGTAAGCCCTGCCACTGGCAAAATATTAGTCAGCCTTTTCTTAAATGTATGACAACACCATAATACTTCCTAGTAGATCAGCTACAGCAAATGCACATGTGTAAGTAAAAATAAAGAAGAAAACAAGAAAAATACATTCATTATTTGCTCCATAATATTTCCAGGAGAAGAAGAACACTATTACTTATTATTAGCTCTCAGGTTACAAGACTTGAGAGTTATGTGACAAAATCATTTGGAGACAACTTTCTAAGTTATCAAAATAACTTTCTCCTCCCCTCTCCACTGCTTCACTGCCTCAAACTCCATTTCCACTTCTCTTTCCACTCACTCCACAACCCATTGCCTTGGAGACTGGAGTACTCATCTAAGGACAGTGGTCCAGGTTCCCACCATGAGTCAGACTATACTAGAGCAAGGTTGCTCTCCTGCTTCTGAAAAAAGCACCAGGGTATTTACCACCTTTAAAGATAAGCCCGATATGCAAACACTTGAATACAGATTTCTTTTGTAGCCTTGGCAGATGAGGAGAGGTCACTTTGTGCTTTGCTTTAATGAGTAGGACAGACAGAGAAAAAGAGCAGGGCCACCATTATAAAATGCTGGAGTTGACTACAAAGACTCCATCAGTGACCTTTTATAGCTGGCAAACAATGATAACTGAAGCCATTTCGGGTACTATAATTCCGCCCCAGGCTCTACAGGAGACTGCAGTAGAAACCTCATGCTAGAGCACCAGCTAACACCACTATTTGGCCTCAGGAAAAGTTTCCCAGCCAAGTTTAAATCCCTGGAGACCAGGAGTGGGTATAATTTAAGCACTAATATAAGCTAAGAGGGAAAGCAACAATACTAGTGCTCCCATAATGGAAAGATCATTATTTTTAGTTTGTATAGAAAGCAGAGCTGACAGCTGTGAGGGAAAATGTACCCTTTGAAAAGAACCTACCATTGTTATATTTAAGCTGTAGGGATACAGCCGGTGACTCAGAGGCAATTGTCATATGCTCAGAATTACCCCAGGAACAGTGACAGGCTTAATGATTTTGAAAGTAGCAATATACAAACAAAGAAAGGTGAGGGGCAATGGCTGAGAAGTGTTTTATGACCCATTATTTCTTTTGCCTGCTGAAGAATTTGTAACCATACACAGAGCTAATGGAAGAATGATAATGCCACTTTTTTTTCTCTCTCTTTTTGTTCATAAATATTTACCTGTCTTTCCTTAGGCAGGATAACAGACAGGTTAAGTCCTTGGTCAAACAGACTTCATTTAAAATACTAGGTCTCTATTTACTAACTGTGTGGCCATGGTTAAGTTACTAACCACTTTCAGTTTCCAGTTGTTTATCTAATTGATGTAAAATGGAGATAATAACAGCATCTGTCTCCGAGGGATGATGTATAATGTTTCATTCATTCCATACATATTTCTTGGCAGCTGCTCTGTGTCTGGTAATGTGTTGGGTACTGGGTATACAACAGAGAATAAGACAGACACAAGACTCCTGCCCTGTTAGAACCATGCAGTCTAGTGGATCAGATGAGATAATGCATGTGTGCACCTGAGTGCAGTGCCAGCCAAAAAGTAGGTACTTTCAGAATGTTAGCTTTTATTGAACCGTAACATCTCACTGTAAAGACGATTGGGCTTGGGGGTTAAGTTGGCCAGGCTTCAGCCCACTTCATGCACTATCTTATGTGCATGATTTGAGTTTGTTTCCTCTCTGTAATTTGGAAACAGTAATAATGCCTGTCTTCTAGGGTTCATCATCTCCTTGAGTTCATGAACCCTAGGCAACAGGCATTATTACTGCCCCAAATTACAGGTGAGGAAACAAGGATGAAATGGGATGATGCACAGTTCCTGGCACTCAGGAGAAGTTTGTAAATCAGAAACCCCTCAGGCTGAAATGTTGACAAATTGAAAAGGGCAGGAGACTAAAATCCTGAAAGTCTGGAACCCAATGAAAACAGCTGGCCCATCCGGCCTCAGCATCACTTGATTACTCTTAATTAGCATCTCCTATGCTCCAGGTATCACACTCAGGGCTGTGGGGAGGCAGAAGTGAAAAGCACACTTCCCTAGACCTGGAGGGCAGGCAGTCTTATGAGGAAGACAAATAGGTGAGCAACTAACTCTCAGAGCGGGAAAATCCAGTGAGTGCTGTGAGACAGACACAAGTGAAGCACCTTGGGACTGAGTAGGGAGAGGGGATGTCATCCACAGGGAGTCCAGTTGGGGCCAGACATTGGGCCAGGTGCATTAAATATCTCATTTGATCCTTTTGACAGTCCTGGGAAGGAGATGCTATTATGCTCCATTTTATAGATGAGGAAACTGGGGGATGAAATTTACTTGGGCAAGATCATTCAATCAGAAAAAGACATTGCAATGTATATATCACCAGGTCAGATTGATTCTAATGTTCTTTTTCCTACTATGTCATAATACTTCTCACAGCCAACTGATTATTGACAAAGACACCGACAATGTACATTGTTGAAAGGACATCATCTTTAATAAACTGTCTCTGGAAAATCAAATACTCATATGTAGAAGAATGAAACTGGACCCCTATCTCTCACCATGTATAAAAATCAACTCAAAATGCATTAAAAACTTAAATGCAAGACATTAAATTCTGAAACTATTAATACCAGAAGAAAATACAGGGAAAACATATTAGGATATTTGTCTAGGCAAAGATTTTGTGGCTAAGATCTCAAAAGCACAGGCAACTAAAATAAAAATAGACAAATGGGACTAGGTTAAACCTAAATGCTTTTGCACAGCCCAGGAAATAATCAACAGAGTAAAGAGATAACTTGTTGAATGGGAGAAAATATTTGCAAACTTTTCATCTGACATGGGACTAATACCAGGAATATACAAGGAAGTTAACTTAACAATTAAAAAAATAAAAAATCCCGTTAAAAAGTGGGTGGATGGCTGCTGGCAAGAGGACCAAATAGGAACAGCTCTGGTCTGCAGCTCCCAGCCAGACCAGTGCAGAAGGTGGGTGATTTCTGCATTTCCGACTGAAGTACCCTGTTTATTTCATTGGGACTGGTTAGGCAGTGGGTGCAGCCCACGGAGGGTGAGCAGAAGCAGGGTGGGGCATCTCCTCACTCAAGAAGTCCAAGGCACAGGCGGGGGAGTCTTCCTTTCCAAGCCAAGGGAAGCTGTAACCTACAAGGAACTTAAAAAAACTTACAAGAAAAAAACAACCCCATCAAAAAGTGGGTGAATGATATGAACAGACACTTCTCAAAAGAAGACATTTATGCGGTCAACAGACATACGAAAAAAAGCTCATCATCGCTGGTCATTAGAGAAATACAAATCGAAACCACAGTGAGATACTATCTCACGTCGGTTAGAATGACAATCATTAAAAAGTCTGGAAACAACAGATGTTGGCAAGGACGTAGAGAAATTGGAACGCTTTTACACTGTTGGTGGGAGTGTAAATTAGTTCAACCATTATGGAAGACAGTGGCCATTCCTCAAGAATATAGAACCAGAAATACTATTTGATCCAGCAATCCCATTACTCGGTATATACCCAAAGGATTATAAATCATTCCACTATAAAGACACATGCACACATATGTTTATTGCAGCACTATTTACAATAGCAAAGACTTGGAACCTACCCAAATGCCCATCAGTGATAGACTGAATAAAGAAAAATTCCACATACACCATGGAATACTATGCAGCCATAAAAAAGAATGAGTTCATGTCATTTGCAGGGACATAGATGAAGCTGGAAACCATCATCCTCAGTAAACTAACACAAGAACAGAAAACCAAACACCACATGGTCTCACTCATAAGTGGAAGCTGAACAATGAGAACACAGGGACACAGGGAGGGGAACATCACACACTAGTGCCTGTTGGGGAGTGAGGGGTGGGGAGGGAGAGCGATAGGACAAATACCTAATATATGCAGAGCTTAAAACCTAGATGACAGGTTGACAGGTGCAGCAAACCACCATGGCACATGTATACCTATGTAACAAACCTGCATATTCAGCACATGTATCCCAGAACTTAAAGTAAAATATATACAAAAAAAAAAAAAGGTGTGCAAAGGAAGTAAATACATTATTCTCAAAAGAAGACATAGAAATGGCCAACAGGAATATGAAAAAACGCTCAAAATTACCAATCATCAGGGAAATACAAATAAAAAACACAATGAGGTGACATTTTAGCCCAGTTAGGGTGCCTATTATTAAAAATACACAAAATAACAGATGCTGGCAAAGATATGTGAATAAGGGAATTTTTATATACTGTTGATGGGAATGTAAGTTCGACCACTTTGGAAAACAGTGTGGAGATTTAAAAATAAAGATAGAACTACCATGCAATCCAGCAATCCCATTACTGCGTATCTATCCAAAGGAAAACAAATCAATATATTAAGGAGATACCAGCACGTGCATATTTATTGCAGTACTATTTACAATAACAAAGATATGGAATCAACCTAAGTGTTCATTAGTGGACAAATGAATAAAGAAAATGTGGTATGTACATACAACGGAACACCTTTGGCCATAAAAACAATGAAATATCATTTGAAGCAACATGGATGGAACTGGAGGTCAATATGTTAAGTGAAATAAGCCAGGCACAGAAACATAATATTGCATGTTGTCACTCATAAGTGGGAGCTAAAAAAAGAGTTGATCCCACAAAGATAGAAAGTAGAATAATAGATACTAGTGGCTGAGAAGGGTGGATGGGAGGAAGTGTGAAGAGAGATAGGTTGATGAGCACAAGCACAGTTGGGTAAAAGGTAAAAGTTCATTGTTCAACAGCAGAATAGAGAGACAACAGTGTATTGTATATTTCAAAGTAGTTAGATAAGAGGACTTAAATTGTTCTCAACACATAGAAATGACAAGTACTCAAAGTGATGGACATCTCAAATACCCTGACTTGATCATTTTGTGTCCTACACATTTAGTGAAGTACTGCATGTACCACAATATGTATAAAAATTATGTATCCATTAAAAATAATAAATTTTAAAAATACTGTAGAGAAGGGAAAAAGATCAATGGTTGCCAAGGGTTTGAATGAGGGGGATAGGGTCAGATAGGTGAAGAACAAGGGATGTTCCAGGGTGATGAAACCCTTCTTCATGATACTGCAAAGATGAATATATGATACTATGCATTTGTCAAAACCAGTAGAACTTTACAGCACAGAGAGAGGCTTAACATATAGAATTTTAAAAATTATTTATGGGTTTAGGAGGTCGCAAAATGGAATGAATAATATGATCAAAGAATTGAAACACTTTATAAATAGGTGAAATAACTTCACTGAAGACTTTGGCGGAAAGGATAGTGACCTAAGAAATTTTGAAAATGAGTGAAGTCTGTGAGGCAGAAGGAGCAGTATATAAGCACTGTTCTCTAGTCAATAAATTTGTTTTCCATGGGGGATGTGTTATTAATTCTGATACCACTATACATGTGTATTGGAATTGAACAATTCAGTAAATAGTGGTGTATGGTGGCTGCCAGGTTTCCCAATGCTGCAGAGAAGCAAGGAGAAGAGGCTGAAATGATCCGTGTGGTAATGGATTATAGTCGAAGATAGTAGAAATTGCATTTAGCTTACTATAGATGCAAATGGTTATATACAAAAATATTTGACCTACATGTATATCCATGGTTTTAGTATACACACATATATTTCCTGGCTCTGCCAGCTGAGAAGGCCTAGAAGCAAGAAGCAATGACATAATAGTAGCAGTGAACGCACCTAATGTCCTTAACTTTGTTTCTAATACCATCCTCCAGTAAAAAAGATGGGGCTTCCTGGGAAAATGAATTATTCCAGGACTGGGATAGAATACAGGATGAGTATGTTGTATGGCCACAAAGTAAGTGCTAAAAGTAAGTGAATAATGAAAGTCTGTCAAAGGGACTCAGGAGTCAATGGAAATAATTTCCAATGGCCAAGGCTGGAACAATTTGAGCAACAAAATAAAGTAGTATTGAATTAAAACTGAGTATAAAGTAAATATTCATAAGTCCATACTGATACAAATAAGTCCTTGAATAAATAAATCAATGCGGAGGAATAGGCAAGTTTCTATGCGGAAGAATTCTCTGTAATTTGTGTAGCTACTCCACCCTCCAAGACGACGGAGCTTAGCTTCCCACCCTTTTAGTATGGGCTATGCGTCATGAATAGGCAGTCACGATGCCACCCAAAGACAACAGTATAAAAAAGAGAGAAGAAAGAGTAACTTTATAGTAGAAAAACCTGACAAACATGACCTCAGCCAGGTGGCCAAAGTTAACATCAACAGTGATAAATTATCTTGAGAACATACACTCTTTTTTTTGTGTTATTGAAATTATTATTTTTTAATTTTAGAGACAGGGTCTCGCTCTGCTTCTTAGGCTGGAGTGCAGTGGCACAATCACAGCTCAGTGTAATCTTGAACTCCTGGGCTCAAGAGATCTTCCCGCCTCAGCCTCTGGAGTGGCTAGGACTGCAGGGATGCAACACCACATTCAGCTGAGAATGTGCAGTCCTGCTAGGCTGTGATGAAAATGGGACTTTACCTCGGTGGTATTCCTCTGAAAAACATACAGCTCCAGGCTAACCATGAGAAAAACATCAAAAAATTTTCCATTGAAAAACATTTCAGAAAGCACCTGAACAGTAATTTTCAAAAATATTAAGATCATCAAAAGCAAGACAATTCTGAGAAACTGTCACAGCCAAAGGAACCTCAACAGAAACAATGACTAGATTCGATAGAGTATACTTAATAAGATCCTGGGACCCATAAAAGATGTTAGGTAAAAGCTAAGGAGATATGAATAAAGTATGGATTTTAGTTGATAATAATATATCAATATTGCTTTATTAACTGTAACAAATGAATCATACTCATGTAAAATGCTAACATTAGAGGAAACTTGGTGTGAGGTATATGAGAATGCTTAATACTACCTTTACAAATTATTGGTAAATTTAAAACTGTTCTAACATGAAAAGTTTATGGTAAAAAAACCAATAACTAAAATCATTTCATATTTCCCTCAAGTATTTTTCTCTTTTTATTTTATATACACTTACCTTTTATATTTTCTTATATATTTTTGATTATTTAAAAATATATGCACCGTTGTTATGAAAAACACTTTCTTTAAATAATTACAGTGGTAGTAAATGTTGTGTTTGGAGGTACCAAAATATCCTCTTGCATTTAAATTGTTTCATGAGCATCTCTGTCTATAAACATCTTCCTCATAGTAGAGTACTTCTTAAAGATTCAATATAGAGGGGTTTTTTCCCCACTTACTTCCAAGGATAAGTATGAGTGATGTGGTCATTTGAAGGACAGAGGGGAGGAAGCCATAGTATATACTAAGTGCAGTGCTTCTCACATATTTACATACATAAACCTGTGTCTATTGTTAATTAAAATATATGTAGATTTCAATTCAGTGTATCTGGGATGGGACCTGAGAGTCTGCAGTTCCAACAAGCTCCCAAGTGATGCTAATACTAATTCTTCAGAACTATGGACCCTACTTTGGATAGTCAGGCAGTAAAAAACACGTTGCCTGGATTCAGATGAGCTGGATTAATTGCCGGATTTACCATTTCTGTCTCTTGTGCAACTTTCAAAAATCACATGTCATCTGGGAAACACATGTTCTATCTTGTTCTACTTTCAACCTTGGCCGTTGTGAATTAAGTCATGAATCTAGAAGTTCTCTGTATGTTTGCGTGCTCTTTGTCTTCCTCTCTCTCATTGGAAAGTTTGCTGCAGTAAAGTCTCCCATGTTGCACATTTCACCTTTTGGGAAAATGTCTCAATCACAAAAATGGCAACATTAGCCACTAAGACATGCAAGAAATGGCTGCAGTACCATTAAGGTTCGTACAGTCCTCGTTGCCAGGAGTCAGACCGTTTAATCCTCATTAGGACCAATATCATTAACGGAAGGAGTTAGGAGACATAAGTGGCAATAAAACCTAAGCCTTGTTTTCAAGGAAATTGATATTCTTAGCAGAGCTGCGTAGAGTACAGGTCGTTAGGAATGGTGGAATTATCATTAAGCAAGAGCAAGTCAATCACGCTGAGCATGGCAGGCAAACCTTGTGTTTTGCTAGAAATGGATGCTCTCAGTAGCATGCTCCAATCAGGAGCCTATGACAATATTCTCGCCAAAATGAACAGGCATGTTGGGGTTTGCGTTTCTGTCCCTGAGATGTGATTACTGAGTTGTCAAGTAACATGAGATCTAAGAATCGTAGATTCTACTCAGACAGATCCAGCATAAACTTGCAATAAGAAAAACAGACTTCATTTCATTTATTTAATTGACTGGAAGTTATTCAAGTGTATTATTTTATTATAAAAGTTTCTCCAGCGCTGATAAATGGATGGATGGATGTACATATGGATAGATTAATGGGTTAAAAAGTGAAATAAATGAGTGAACAAATTAAGGTGTGAATGAACAAGGATTTGATAGACCCAAGCAGTTGGGATTTTGTGAATAACGTGATTATATTTCTAACATGCCAGAATCTCTATTAAACCTAAGCTTCTAGCTAGCACATGCAGAATGATAAAGCTAAAGAAAAGTGGGTAAACCAAATTTACCTACATGTGAATTTAGAAATTGGAAAAGGAGGGGGAAAATGGCAGAAGACTAGATTGAAAAATCCATACGGGCAGAAACCAAGTCTTATCTATGACTATAAATCTAGCAGGAAATATAGTTTCAGACACACAATAGACACTTAATAAATGTTGTTGAGTGAATGAATTAGCAGGTAATTATTATAATTATATTCAGACTTCAAAGTTATACAAGAATAATTTATGAATTACATGCAGAGGCTCCATTTTCAAAAATTTTGATCCTGAAAGTTTGGGATGAGTCCAAGATATTACTTCTTCAATAAATATCACTGGATGACTTGGATGCAGGTGAACATCATAGAGAGAAATCACTATCAATTCTTTCTAAGAGGTTCTTTCCGGGTGGTTCCAAAGGACCAGTGTCATGACATTGTGATGCAGGCTGCTTTAAAGCTCAATATTGAAAACAGATCTTTGGCTTTTTTTTTTTTTTTTTTTTTTTTTTTTTGAGATGGAGTTTTGCTCTTGTTGCCCAGGCTGGTGTACAAGGGCACGATCTCGGCTCCGTGCAACCTCTGCTTCCCAGGTTCAAGTGATTCTCCTGCCTCAGTCTCCTGAGTATCTGGGATTACAGTCATGTGCCACTACACTCAGCTAATTTTGTATTTTTAGTAGAGACAGGGTTTCTCCATATTGGTCAGGCTGGTCTTGAACTCCCGACCTCAGGTGATCTGCCTGCCTCGGCCTCCCAAAGAGTTGGGATTACAGGTGTGAGCCACTGCGCCTGGCCAGATCTTTGGTTTTAAGTTCAGGACTTCCCTTCTGAAATACTAAATTTTCCAGGCCATTGCTTGAGTAGATATTTTTGCAAACAAGTTCAAACTCCACTGCATGTTCAGAGGATTTTATGCCCTACCCTTTTCTATGTCTGTAAGTATGGCTGTTCTCAACTCTGGATCAATATTGATGGAGGGGTTTTAAATAGAATGATGCTCGAGGCGTACAAGTCACCTAAATTACAAACCTAGAGATTGACTAAGGTGTTGGTTAGAACAGGTGTCCTCGATACAACCACCTCGAAGGACCTGCCTTTCCTGCACTTGCAACATTTTCAATTAATTTTCACACATCCCTTCATATCTGCTTTTCCTCCATTGGTTGTTTATTTTCTAAAACCTGCCAGATTCCAAAAAAAAGTATATCATGAATTCCAGTTAAAAACAAAGAAAAAGCCCACTACATTAAAATGAACCAGAGCAGAAATACACTGGGAAAGAATCCATTTTTGAAACTGTAGTTTCATACCATTTACTTTTATTTAAGAATTTAGTTTGGCAAGACTACAGCATGTTCCATTGTCATGCCACTTGGATTTGGGAGAGGGGAAAAGTTTTGCGAATGTTTTTATGCAGAACAGACTGCTCTCTTACTAACTTGCCTTTGAAGTGGCACCACTGCCTGTACTAGTATTCTCAGATAGGTAAGGAGCATTCACAATGCATAATCTCCATTTGTTAATTAAAAAGTGTAGGCCGGGCACTGGGGCTCACACCTGTAATCCCAGCACTTTGTGAGGCCAAGGCGGGTGGATCACTTGAGGTCAGGAGTTCGAGACCAGCCTGGCCAACATGGTGAAAACCCATCTCTACTAAAAGTCCAAAAATCAGGCAGGTGAGGTGGCACAGGCCTGTAGTCCAAGCTACTCAGGAGGCTGCAGCAGGAGAATCACTTGAACCTGAGAGGCAGAGGTTGCCATGAGCAGAGATGGCGCCACTGCACTTCAGCCTGGGTGAGAGAGCATCCTTCTCAAAAAAATTTGAAAAAAATTAAATAAAAAATATATATGCTTTTTATATCTCCTACCTGCTCCAAAACAGGTTTAAGAAACATTTAAATATAACTCAATATGTACATCTATCCATGCACATGTGTATATAAACGTACATTGGAAGTAGATAAAGATGACAAGTCAAAGGGAAAACAAGGACAGACACAAAATGAACCCAAACATCAGTCCACATCACTATTCACTCTCTCCTCTACATGCCTTCCTGAGGCTCCCAAGTCCTCTCCAATCTGTCGACGTCTATCAGCCTCAGTGATCGTCTCAGGATGCTGACTGCACACCATGTTGACTCCACCCAGACACACCGGACCTGGTTCTCTGTCTGACACTCTCTGCCATGACCCTCCAACTTTGGCAGGCACCAGGATCTGTTAGAGAACTTGCTTAGATTGCTGGGACTCAGATTGCTGGGCTCCTCTAGAAGAAGATTTGATTCAGTAGGTCTGGGGTGGGGCCTCGGAAGATAGTATTTCTCCAGACTTACAAGAACGACCATGTTGTGGCTTCCACCATCTTCTTTAGGCCCAATTAGTAGCATTCACTCTGTAGCCTCCAAGTTCTTACTGCAGTGACCTCTGCCAGGTTCCTCAGTGAGCCATACTCTGTTCTGCTGCAAGCCCTTTGCCAACATGCAGTTCCCTCTCACCATGAAACATATGACATACAACCCCTGCCCCACCACTTCAAATGCCGTATTTGTCCAGTTAAATCATGTGCCATTTCCACAGGGAAGCCCTTACTTTAAACCAAGACTCTTTGTTTTAACCTGGACTATATTCCTTTCCTTTACAGTGCTTATCTCAATAGGTTATTATACATTCATGAGTGTAATATGTGGGTTAATGGTTCTCTCCTCCCCTAGACTCCAAGCACCATGAAAGTGGGAGCTGGTATTTGTTTTTGCGCATTTATTTCCTTAAGTCCTAGAACATGACTTGGGGCAGAGGAAACCCATTTACTTTGAAAGAAATAAGGTCACATACACTTGCTAAGGCTGGATTTCACACTTAGCTGTAAGTTTCCAGCCACAATTTTAAAAGGCAGGCAGGCTAAGAAAGAAAAGGAAAGAAAAGAAAGGAGGAAGAAAGAGAAAGGAAAGAAAGAAAGAAGGAAGGAGAAAGAGGGAGAAAGAAAGAAAGAAGGAAAGAGAGAGAAAGAAAGGAAAAGAAAGAAAAGAAAGGAGGAAGAAAGAGAAAGGAAAGAAAGAAAAAAGGAAGGAAGGAGAAAGAGAGAGAAAGAAAGAGGAAAGAAAGAGAGAGAGAGAAAGAAAGAAGGAAAGAAAGAGAGAAGGAGGGAGGAAGGAATGAGGAAGAAAGGAAAGAGGAAAGGAAGGAAGGAAGGAAAGAAAGAAGAAAGGGAGAGATGAAGAAAGGAAGACAAAGAATCAACTATGTGATTTGGTCTTCCTATTACCCATAAATTGCAAGAAAATTAATTGTTCAGAATTGTTACAACTGTCTCTGATTTTTAAAGCGGTGAGAGTTGCATGTGATTCAAACATGCTTATCAGCCAAAAGTAACAAAACGCGCATTGATGTCATCCCAACTGAAAACCCAGTAATCAGGTTCTTGGCATGGCTCCTGACCTTGTCTCAGCTGCCAGCAAAGGCCAGGAGAAGACTTCCAGAGCACAATGTGATGGGTATGGGTGGACAGAATGTGATCATCTGCAGGTACGGTACTGATGGCTGATGCTCTGGCTTAATCCAGAGTTGACTTAGAGTCCTCAGAGGAATAGATGGACTCAATATACTCCAGGCCGTATTCCAAGCATGTTGTCTCTCTCAGCCAAAACCTTCAAAAGATATTGGACATCCCACTGTGTGAGGATTTTACTCCCTGGCAAGTCACCGAAGGGCGTTTTGGGTGGGTTCCATTAAAGAGTGAAACTGTGTGCTTTAAGAGCGAGCCTCGATGAGATACCTGAACCTCAGAGAAGCTGCCTAGGGCCTCCTGGGTTGCCCAGGGTTTCATCTACGATAATGTTAATACTCATATTCTGGCCTCTCTTATCTCCTAGCTTAAATCTTTCAGGATCCAAATTTGTTATAGAAAGCCTCAGAGGAGGCGCAAAGACTAACATAGTGGGAAGAAGGTGGGCTGAGCATGGATCAGAGCGACCTGGGTTCAAATCCTGCCTCTGTATACCCTGGAGTAAATGATATAAACTGGCAAGCTATATACTCTCGAGTAAATTATGTAAACCCTTTGACCACTCATTTCCTCAACTGGAAATGTTACCTATTTTTTTAAAATTAAGAATAAGACAACATATGTGATGTACCCAGTTTATGAAGTATAATAAATGTTATTTTTGTTGTCATTCATCACTCGAGATTTTAATCAGCTATCATTTGGAGAAAGCCAAAGCTTGCCATACTACTACAAAATGATAGAATGGGAATTTTTATTTGTGAAACAAAGTAGACTTGAGGCCAAGCTAAGCCTGGCTACTGGCCTTTGTTCTTGTTCCCTTGTATGCCTTGGGAAAGACCCAGTGGATGCTTTTGAAAAACTAAAATAAGAAAAAAAGTGATTCCCCAGAGCCTGGAGGTTGATGGAGTCTAAAAGAACCCGGCTGCCCATTGCTCACAGTCAGGTGGCAGCAGGGCAGGCTCCTGAAGCCCACTTCAGACACTTTTGTTCACAGCTGAGTCCTGAGACTGTGGGTGCTCACAAACTCCTTGTAATTCAGGTATTAACCTGGCTTGCTAAGCTGCCAGATCCTCTCCCCAGTGGTTTCTGCAGAGTTTTAAGTTTGTCAGCTCATTTTTCACTTGCAGCATCTAACTCTGGAAATGGCAAATGCTCTTGGGCCGCCCCCAACTCTGATGAGCATTCAGAGCATTTTTTAACAGAATCTTGCATTTTTAATTTTGCTTGGAGCACCATAGTCCAACAGCAGTCACTGGGCATTGGGAGACATAGGTTCAACCTGATTCTGCCCCTCAAAGGGCATTCATTCAAGAGAGGGAATGGCATGTGCAAAGTGAAAGAGGCAACTACAGGGTCTGAGCTGCGTAGAAAGTATTAGGAAATTCAGCATAGCTGGAGTCTTTGGAGTATCAGGGGTGGTGATGGGGAATAAGGTCAGGTGAGGATGTTGAGAATGACATTAAAAGGCTCTTGTTGCTCCAGAGTTTTTCTTACTCTCCTAAGAGACAAGAAATCAGCATGTGTGAAATGGACATGGAGGTGCTGGAACAATCAGATGATATTTAAGGAATCATTCTCACTCCAGAAGCCTTTGTGAAGGATGAACAGAAATTATTATAGACAGGAGTAAACAAAACACCAGTTAAGAAGTTGCTATAGTAGTCCAGAATTTTAAATCTTATATATATATATAAAATTCAAGTCTTAACCTGGCTTGCTAAGCTGCCAGATCCTCTCCCCAGTGGTTTCTGCAGCCAGGCTTAGCTTGGCCTCAAGTCTACTTTGTTTCACAAATAAAAATTCCCATTCTATCATTTTGTAGTAGTATGGCAAGCTTTGCCTTTCTCCAAATGATAGCTGATTAAAATCTCGAGTGATGAATGACAACAAAAATAGCATACATATATATGTAATTTATATATACTTAAATATTACATTTATAATTTAAAATATATATGTGTATATATATACACAATATATATGTATATATCTATATATATACACATACAAAAACCTATGTGTGTCTGTGTGTGTATATATATATACAAGGCACACATACGAGCTTTAAACAGAAAAATCAGAGTGAGGATAGAGAGTAATCATTAAACTGAGAATGGAATCCCACAGGAAGGCAATCCTATGGAAAAAATCAACTGATTGTGGGAAAAAATAGAAAAGCAGGTTTTTAATTTTCTGACTTATATGTCTGGGCGGGTGAATAAATGATCATGAGGGATACTTTAAACAAATGCCTTTTCCTCCAGGATCTTGGTTTTACTGTTAGTAAGATTAGAATATTGGAAGACAGGACTTTATAGGGATAGAGGGAGAATGCTTGACCTCTTGCAACCACAATTATTATCGAGGTGGCCTTCTAGTCACCAAGCAGCAGCTATATTTTTAGCTGAAAGCTGGTGATTTGAATCTGCAGCATGAAGCTCTACATAGAAATATTTGAAAGCCAGGGTTAATGCTTCAGGGCATGTTGCATCTTTGAATACTATAATGGAAACGGATGCTAAATTAAATAGTTCCTAGCCTGGCTTCTCAGTGTCCTTGAGCTATTTAACAGTACTTAAACAAACACACCCATTTCCCAAAATGGTGAGATCTCTGCAACATGGATCCATGAGCTAGTCCTATGTCCTTACGCAATTTGCAAAAATTATCTCAGTCTTCATTTCCTTAGCTCTAAAATGGGGTTACTAATACTAATCTATTCAGATTTTAGTGAGATACAATGAGGGAAGATAAATAAAATGACAGCTTTTGGAGTTTGACACACAGAAGTATTTACTTGAAGTTATTCCTTTTGTTCTTGTTAGAGGATGCAGTCTCAAGTGATGGAATAGTTGATGATTTGAAGTCAAATACTGGTGAATCTGAGTAATTCATGTTCTAGGAAACTCGATTTTTTCAACCATAAAATGGAGCTCGGAGTAGCTATTTTACATGGTTAACAAAGCATCTGTCTTCATTTGCTAGTGTTTGTTGTATGGATCGTGATACATTTTTGTTGCTGCTGTTGTCGTTGTTGTTGTTGTTATTGTTTTCTCTTTGAAATGGAGTCTTGCTCTTGTCACCCAGGCTGGAGTGCAGTTACATGATCTCGGCTCACTGCAGCCTCCATCTCCCAGATTCAAGCGATTCTCCTGCCTCAGCCTCCCGAGTAGCTGGGACTACAGGTTCCTGCAACCATGCCCGGCTAATTTTTTGTGTTTGTAGAGGAGACAGGGTTTTGCCATGTTGCCCAGGCTAGTCTCAAACTCCTGACCTCAAGTGATCCTCCCACCTTGGCTTCCCAAAACGCTGGGATTACAGGTGTGAGCCACCACACCCGGCCGATTATGTTACACTGTATCACCTTTTATTAAATGAGCTTCAACAAAACATAAGGGATGATTATGAGAGGTTTGCTCAGAATACAACAACAATCCAGGGAAGGAGGAACTAGAACGGTCTTTTTTTGAGTAATTAATTGGTGATGAATACGAGGGAGGAAGGGCATCCGAAACTCTGAAGAACTGGGAAAGAAGCCAAGTCTAAATATTTTCTTTTCTGAATAATTTATTGTCTAACACAATTATACCAATTAAATGAACAGCAAACAATATATTTGAAAAATCGATTGAATTCTATGTGGCAGGCACAGTACTAGGTCTTAAAAGAGATAGAAGAAGACAAGAGAAGAAAACACAATGTTTCATCTGATGGTTTCCAGCGTAAGCAACCCAAAGGGAAATAAGAGTGGGGAGTTAAATCGGTCATTCGAGTAACAGTGAACATACTGACGCCAATGCATGAGAAGCTGTTTCTCGGCTTTACTTCTTTTCGTTAGGTGGCCAATACCTGCCTTTTGCAAGGAGTTAATTCCTCAGTTAGGAACGTACCCAACAATTTTTGCTGTTTGAAAAAGAACTAAATCACAGAGGTAAGAGAAGATTGTGCTTCCAAGAGAGGCTCACTCAGGGACACAAAAAGACCTTGAGCATCTGTAAAACATGGGCCCCCACTGAGGAAGGCAGAATGCATTTTATATTTCTAAACAAACTTTAATATTTTTCATCTGGAGTTATTTCTATACTGTCAGCAGAAAAAAAAAAAAAAAAAAAACCCACCAACCTTTGCATGTGGTTGTGTATTTATGAGTGAGTTTTATCTCTAAACAGATTTGTAACTAAAAACAGAAATATCTTTTTATGGGAGACAGCTGGTTGAGAGATTAAAGATACACAAGGAGAGAGAGGGGCTCAAATTAACAAACATTCCTAGACGTAGAATGTCTGTGAGTATTAGGAATCTTCTAACTTGTGACCTAAAAAACAGCTAATCCCCACTAGTTTTCCAGCATAGCTTTCAGCCTACTTGGCATTTAGAAGAGAAAACAAAAACAATAGTTGGAAAGCCTAGTGCAAAGCTATAACGCTTCAAAATCTCAAGGAATCATAAATAACTATAAATACTATGTGAGCAAAAAATTCCTAAATATGTAGTTTCACTTGTGGGATTCAGGAAAAAAAAAATTAGTCAAATTAGGCCAATTCTGGGTATGCTTCCCCTCTTGTGGAGTACAATAAGATGTGTGTCTGCAATTTGGATTTGATTCCTCAGTTTCTAGCATCTGCCACATGTTTGTGCTCAGAGTGTGCTGTACTGGAATAAAACTATTCTTGGGTTTATTTTTCAAAGGACGCTAGCAAGCATGAATTTACAAAACTTTTTATTGAGGTTGGGTGTGACCCTTTGAATCTGGTAAACCAATCCCCAAACAGGATTTGGTACACCAATAATCAAAACATCTTCAGTTATTTTCTTTCTACTTCAGGAATGGATTTTTAAACAAAAGGCCAGAGCTCAGGCTGGCTTCCTGGGCTGTGGTCACAGTCATCGGAACTTTGATGGGAGAGGGTTTGAGGGCAATCACTTTCCCGTGGTGAGCTCCATGCTAACTTGAGTCATAGTTGCTTTAAGCTGATTTAATTTCTGGAATCACCTGAACAAGACCAAGGCCTAGAGTTGGTTCTACTCAATGATTTTGGTGGTAAAACCAAAGTTGCAATGATTAGGACTGGCTGATCCTGGAGAAATTAGGCAAGGTTCATTTCCTACATTTTCCCTCTTACGCTAGCTGGGTATTTTCCAAAATTCCATTATTAAAATTAATTTACATTTTAAATTTTTTTCATAAAGGAAATGCATACATCTCTCATAAGTGAAAAACCATTATCACCACAAGTCAAATGTCATACAACAAACATCTTAAATACAATTGTATATATAACATATAATACAATGTGAAATACATTTTAAAATGCATACAATGAACATAAAACAAAGTGAGAAATTACTGCTTCCAAAAGACTCTGATGCTTACTCTTTTGTGACTATTGTTGTTTAGAGGGAAGTTGGAAGGTTTTAGATAGGTGTTAAAGACAAATTACCAATAAATTCATTAACTGGACTGATTACTAAAATGTCACATGTTTACATCATCTAATATTTAACGTCATGTGCTCATACTACCGTGAACACTCATCTTTAACACTGTCGGTGTTTTGTATTCCAGGCTTTGAAAAATCCTTCTTTAGTAGACAGCTGCTACTATTTATATTGAAGCCATATCACTTGATAAGCCTGAACCTTTTAAGAGCTTATCAGTCGTCAGCACCTAGGAGGGGGTGCAGGTTAGATTCCTTTTTTTATTTTATTTTATTATTTATTTATTTTTTTTGAGATGGAGTTTTGCTCTTGTTGCCCCTGGCTGGAGTGCTCACTGTAGACTCTGCCTCCTGGGTTCAATCTATTCTCGTGCCTCAGCCTCCTGAGTAGCTGGGATTACAGGCGCCCACCACCATGCCTGGCTAATTTTTTGTATTTTTAGTGGATAAGGTGTTTTGCCATGTTGGCCAGGCTGATCTCAAACTCCTGGCCTCAGGTGATCCACCCACCTTGGCCTCCCAAAGAGCTGGGATTACAGGCATGAGCCACCGCACCCAGCCAGCTTAGATTCTATTCTGCTCCCTTTCCTGCCGATCAACCCTGCCTTGCCTCATCTTTCTCATTCTAGGACTCAAACACAGGGTGACACCTGTACTCTCTTATACCTTCACACTTTTATATACAGTATTTCTACAGTCTATAAAATTATCCCCTCAAGAGAGTTCTTCCTTTCACAAACAGGTCTTGGTCCATCTAGACAACCCCCATTCTCCCACCAAGACTCAAAGAATATTTAGAGGATAACTTGATGATAGATATTTAATGAACTACACTTTGAAGAATTTATTAATCAAAAATATTTATGTAAAGGTATAAAGACAATGGGTGTAAGAGTGATTATTTTAGCATTGTTTGAAAGGACAAAAATGGAAGTTATGATAATATGCTTACATATGGGATTGGCTAAATAACCATGTTTCATCCATAAAATATAATATTCTAGAGTGGTTAAAAATAATGGTCTCATCTATATTCTTATGTGGGAAATAGCCATTGTGTCTATACAATCTACCAAGCTCCTCCTCTTTCTTTACTTGGATTGTTTGATCCATTTATTAAATCTTCATAAAATTGCTAAAGAGTAGCAGAGCAGTATCACCCCATATTACACATGAGGAAATCAGGACAGAGAGTTATTTGACCAAACTCACCCTGTTAGTGGCAGAGCCAAGACTGAACCCTAGGAACGCTGGAGCCTTATATAGTGCTTTTAAATTTCAGACTGCATTGTAGATCATGTGGTTTGGTTCTGTGTCCCCACCCAAATCCCACCTTGAATTGTAATAATCCCCACGTGTCATGGGAGGGACCCAGTGGGAGGTGATTGACTCATGGGGGCGGGTTTTTCCTGTGCTGTTCTCGTGATAGTGAATAAGTCTCACAACATCTGATGGTTCCCCTGCACATGCTGTCTCTTGTCTGCTGCCAACTAAGATGTCCCTTTGCTCTTCATTCATCTTCCACCATGACTGTGAGGCCTCCCCAGCCGTGTGGAATTGTGAGTCCATTAAACCTCTTTCCTTCATAAATTGCCCAGTCTTGGGTGTGTCTTTATTAATAGCATGCAAACAGACTAATACAGTAGGTCTTGAGGAACATACATCAAATTGTTAACTCTGTTTATCTTGGAAGGAAGTAGCAAGTGCTGTAAGGCGTATTTCTATGTCCCTGTCAGGGCACATGGTGCTTGATTCCCTGATGACCTGCACTCATTACCTAATCGATTCCGCTAAGCACTAATTAGGGAGTGGAGACATGCAAGGGGACATTTCTATTTATGATCTGGGTCCAATACCAGGTTGCTAGTGTTACTCTGAGAGCCCCAATGTCAGGCATAAAGACCTTTCAAAAGAACTCATCCCTGCAGGACTGCATTTTCACAGCCCCATTCCTGCTGATCTCATTTTGGGTCACTGGCTCCCAGTCATGATTCCTCATCATTTCCTGCCTTCTTGACCTTCTCAGTTGGGCAGTTCTTGTACCGAACTCACCTCCGTTCTGCTTGATTTTTATCTCTTCTAAGATTTAGAGTCTTTCCTAAGGCTTCCTGCGTATCAAAGCTCAACTTACCTTCCCTTTTGTGGTATGGGGATTTTTATTTCCATGATAATGCTGAGCCTGAACAATCGTCCCCAAGTTAGGATGGGTAAGATTGAAGGTGATTTTATCCTATGGTTTTAATCTTTGAATCACACATGTCTTTTCAAGGTGAAGCACAGAAATATATTCTAAGGAGCTGTTGATGAAATCACTGAGGCAGGAGCTGGCTAATTTTTAAGTAAATTATAATAACTATTGGCAATTATTCTGATAATCTCTCTTTGAAAATAAAAACTCTGGGCGGCATGACAAGTATCTTGGAGTACCATCCTATTGACAACAACGTAATTATTATTATAGCTGTTATTATTCCACAGAAGTTTATTTGCAAACTTTAAATGGCAGGTAGTTTTAATCTGGTTTGCTGCCAGATACTGGGTGTCCCTCCCTCTGTCTTGGTTAACAATGCCTACAAACATCAGCTGGAAATAAGTCTGCCTTGCTGGGACCATTTCTGTTATACAAAGTGGTAAAAGATGATGAAACATCAGGGGATTTAACTATATCAACATGATTGGCATTGCTGCTGCTGCTGTTATTACCATGAATAGAGGGTCTCATATGGGACAGACACATAAGACAAGACTTCTTGTCTTCCCAAGGAAACAACAAGGTAAACCATTTCAGAGATTACGACATTGAGGACCCGAGAGCTCACATGATTTGATGAAGGTCATCAGTAAGTGGTGGAACCATGGTGTTTGTTTGTTTGCTTGCTTTTGAGACAGGGTGTTGCTCTGTCACCCAGGCTGGAGTGGAGTGGCATGATCACAGCTCACTGCAGCCTCTAACAGCTGAGCTCAAGTCAGCCTCCTCGTCAGCCTCCTGAGAAGCTAGGACTACAGGCATGCACCAGCACACTGGGCTAAGATTTTTATTTTGTGTAGAGATGGGAGTCTCAATATGTTGCCCAGGCTGATGGAGCCATGATTCTGATGTGCACTTTCCTGACCCAGAACCCCAACACATTATCCAACTCAGGCTTCCGTGGAGTGACCACAAACTTGCTCTTGGTGTCATCCCACCTTTGAAAGGAATTTAATAGAATCTGAAATGCTGATGGCATTCAGCATCTGACATATCTGAGTGCTAAGGAAAGGTCCCTCTAATTCCTGGTTTGGAGCCACCATGAAGCTGTGAGGACCTATGAACCGGCGTCTTCTCTTCTTCTTCCTAACCACAACTATGCGTTTTGGAAGCTCCAATACCTCCGCACTGTGCTGCCTCAGCACACAGCTGTGGGATGTCTTTCAGAGAAGACATTTATTTTCACTGACCCATCCTCTCCCACGCTTTACTTTTATTTTTTTTTATGGTTCGAAGTGTGAACAATCGTCATCCACATGAAATCTTGCAGCTGCTTCTGGAGCTCTTTGGAGACCAACGTCTGAAAGCCAACTCTTCAATCATTTCTCAGAGAGAAGAGCCCTGGGGACAAGGGCAGGGCTAAGAGGGAAGAGAGAGCCAGGAAAGTCCAGGCCAAGGGTGCCTCTTGAACCTCGTGGCTGAGGGGAGCAGGCTGTTGGGATGACCAGTGGACATGGAAAGTTCTTCCAGCGCTACCCCTATGTATCTCCCAATGAATCCTCTTGGATTTTAGGACTCAGCTCCTAAAATTTTCACTTGGTCTAAAGCAAAAGGCCCCAGGCTTCCTGTCAGGCGCTGCAACTTTTTATCTGATGAGGAGTAATGAGATTTGCTGAATATGTTCCGGCGATGGGGTTCTGTGTTAAATACTTTTTTTTAACCTTTTCTTTTTTTGGAGACAAACTTCCCATAACATAAAATTCACCATTTTAATCATTTTGAAGAATACGATTTGGTGGTTTCCATACCACAATCTGCAACCATCATCACTATCCATGTTCAGAATATTTCCAGCACATCATCTCACAGACTCCCATCAACACTACTATGAGGTAAGAGTTCTTGTTTGCATTTTACAGATGAAGAGATGGCGCACCAGAGAAAAGTGACAAAGGTTGCAAAGGTGTGCAGTGGTGCGACTGGCACTTCCATTCCAGAGTGCATCACTTCAAAACTTGCATTCCTGAGACTGTTCGCCAAAGGCTTCTTGATATGTGGAGGGGCTTAGGTGCAACAAGAGGCCGTGCTTTACTTCTCAGAAGGAGCACAGAAAAGCAGCTGGGGGAGAAACAGTTGGTGGCATCAAGCTTTTAAACCTACCAAGGAACATGAGAGAGCTACCAGGAGATTGCAATCTGTAAATTAGGAAGTGTTGTGTGGGGGGGTGGGTGGTAGCAGGTGGAGGTTTCTGCCTTTGATGCAAATGGAGCAGTGGGTATAAATAAAAAAACAAACAAAAAAAGAGTGTGAGTTTCCACCAGAAAGCCTACATGTACTTCCATATGTGGATCAG
This sequence comes from Mandrillus leucophaeus, assembly GCF_000951045.1. Lineage (NCBI taxonomy): Eukaryota > Metazoa > Chordata > Mammalia > Primates > Cercopithecidae > Mandrillus > Mandrillus leucophaeus. Next base: position 1,942,098 of record NW_012103354.1, read on the forward strand.
TATCTCACCAGTCCTATTTCAGGCATTTCTCTGCAGAACTCTTCAGTCATTTCTCTGATGGATGAAGGTATACTATGCTCTTAGCCAGGTATCAGCAGGTGAGCTAAGCAGCTTGTGTAACGCAGGGCCAGGATTAGTATAGGTGGGAACTATTAGTGAGGAAGAATGGCTACGAGAGTGAGGAGAGTCATTCCGGACAGGTGATCACACGTTAGAGGACGTGAACTCAGGTAGTAAAGGCAGGCAGCAGGTGCCTCTGGAAACCCAAAGATGGAGAGTTGTGATCTCTTGCATTAGAGATGGATTCAGGCAGACTACTGGAAGGGAAAGGAGACTGGGAAGCCCCTGAGGCCACACCTACAGCTTTTACTCTTGGAGCAGCAAGCAGCAGGATTTTCTAATTCATTCTCTCTCTCTCTCTCTCTGTCTTTCTCTCTCTCTCTCTCTCTCTCTCTCTCTTTCTCTCAGTCTAAACGGCCGTTCATTTATTGCAGAGCCTTGTTCACATGGGTTCTCAGAGACATTTTCATTCTGTCTTCTCGCCACGCTGGAGATGAGAACTGGATGTGGTTTTCTAGATAGAGTCTCCATTTCCCTTTGAATCTGGAAGACTGGCTTCAAGGTCAAGTATAGCTTCTTTCTTCTCACTGTTGGTCAGTGAGTTCCCTGGGATTCTCTTCCAGTTTATGTTGGTTTGAGTGTTTGGAGTTTGCAGTTGAGCCCCTCCACCTGAGCCCTGAAGCCTCCGCTGTCGGTTTCCTCAGTGACTCACTTCAGTTACACGTACCCCTTTGAATCCCTCACTTTCTAAAACTGCTGAAGTCTCTTCATTAAAACAAAATATTTTAAAACATTTCCTTGAAGAATCGACAGAATACAAAGTTGATTCTCCCCCAAATTAATCTATTAACAATTCCTATTAATATCTCAGCAAGGTTTTTTGTAGACATAGACAAGCTTATTCTAAAATCCATATGGAAAGGCAAAAGACATGGAACAGGTAAACAACTGTGGAAAAAAAAAAAAAGGGTAAAGGAGTCACCCTGTCTGGTGTTAAGGCTTATTCTATGGCAGTAGTAATCAAGGCAGCTTGGTATTGGCAGAGAGAAGGGCACAGGCCAGTGGAACAGAATGGAAACCCCAGATATAAACCTGTATAAATACACCCAACTGATTTTTGACAAAAGCACAAAAGGGAAGCCTTGCCTAAAAATGGTCCAAATGGGCCAGGTGCAGTGGCTCACACCTGTAATCCCAGCACTTTGGGAGCCCAAGGCAGGTGGATCACCTGAGGTCAGGAGTTTGAGACCAGCCTGACTAATATGGTAAAACCCCAACTCTTAAAAAAAAAAAATTAGCCAGGCGTGGTGGCGAGCACCTGTAATCCCAGCAACTTGGGAGGCTGAGACAGAAGAATTGCTTGAACCTGGGAGGCGGAGGTTGCTGTGAGCTGAGATCATGCCACTGCACTCCAGCCTGGGTGAGAGAGCGAGTTTCTGTCCAGAAAAAAAAAAAAAAAAAAAAGTCCAAACGTAGCATTTGGACACCCACAGGCAAAACAACAACAACATCAACTAAATCTGGGCTTCAAACTCGCAACTTATGCAATTATCAATTTAAAATAGATCACAAACTTAAATAAAATATGTAAACCTGTAAAACTTTTGGAAAAAAAAAAGGAAAAACAAGATAAAATCATTAAAATCAGGGTTAGACAAAAATGCTTTAGACTTGATACTAAAGGCAAAAGCCATAAAAGGAAAATAGGATAAATTGGACCTTGTCAAAATTTTTTAAATTTGCTCTGTGAAATACCCTATCAAGAGTATGAAAAGACAAGATACACACTGGGAGAAAATATTGGCAAACCATGTATCTGGAAAAGGATGAGTATCTAGAAGATATAAAAATCTCTTGAGATGAGTATCTAGAAGACATAAAAATCTCTTGAAACTCAAGAGAACAAAAAAATTAATGAAACATTCCAATTAGAAAATGGACAAAATACATTAAGAGCCATTTCACCAAAGATATGAGCAAATAATGGCAGATAAGCACACAAAAAGATGTTCCTCACTAGCTGTTATAGAAACTCAAATTAAAACCACGATGAGATATCATTACATACCTATTAGAATGACAATAGTAAAAACAGAAAAAACAACAAATGCTGAAAATCTGGAGGAGCAACTGAATCACTCATTCATTGCTAGTGGGCATGTGAGATGGTACCACCATTCTGGGTAACAGTTCGGCAGTTTCCTGGAAAACTAGACATACAACTACTTTATAATTCAGGATTCACAGATGGCATTTATCCTAGAAAAATGAAAACTTAAATTTATATAAAAATCTGTACATAAATGTTCACAGTAGCTTTATTCATAATAGGGAACACCTATAAACAACTTAAATGTTTTTCAACAGGTAAATAATTCAACAAACGGTGGTACATCTATACCATTAATTACTATGCAGCAGTAAAAACAGAGTGAACTACGACTACGCACAGAAGCTCGGGTGGATCTCAGGGGAATTATGCTGAATGAGAAAAAGCCAGTCTCAAAATATTACATGCTGTATGATTCCACTTATATAGCATTTTTGAAATAAAAAACATTATGGAGATAGAGATTAGCCATTGCCAGACCTTTGGGTTGGTGTAGTGGATTGGTGGGATAATATAAAGGATTAAAAGGATGGGAGAAACCTAGTCTGTGGCGATGTAAACATTCTGTGTCTTGAATTGAATGTGGTGGTTGTGGTGGTTACACAAAACCACACGTGTGATAAAATTGTATATAACTACACACACACACGTAAGTTCATATATAACTGGTGAAACCTGAATAAACCTTGTGATTTATATCAATGTCAATTTTCTGATGTTGTTATTGTACCATAGTTATACGAGATGTCATCATTGGGGGAAAACTTGGTGAAGGCTGTATAGGACCTCTTGGTACATATTTTGGCAACTTCTTGTGAGTCTATGATTATTTCAAAATAAAAAGAAAAACATAATAAAAATTCCCTTGAGCATAGTACTCCTACAAATGATCACTATTATTTTATTCCATGAAATAAAGCCTACACTTACCTCCCGTGCTTCTCTCAGGCATTACTTCTATCACTTATAATCTCATTTCCCTTCTACCAATTCATTCCAATTATTTTCCTTGAGGCCTGTGACTCTTTGGCCCCTTCTAGAGGAATTTGATCATACGGTGAATATTCACTGCACTTTGTCCTGAATAACTCTAATTTGATGAAAGATGTTTGAGTAGGAAAATGAGAAGCAATTTCTAAAACACTGATGCATTAGTTTGTTCTCATGCTGCTAATAAAGACATACCCAAGACTAGGTAATTTATAAAGGAAAGAGGTGTAATTGACCCACAGTTCAGCATGGCTGGGGAGGCCTCCAGAAACTTGCAATCCTGATGAAAGGGAAAGCAAATACATCCTTATTCACATGGTGGCAGCCAGGAGAAATGCAGAGTGAAGGCAGGGAAAAGCCCCTTACAAAACCATCAGATCCCGTGAGAACTCACTCACTATCACGAGAACAGCATGGAGATAATCTCTCCCATGATTCAATTCCCTCCCACTAGGTTCCTCCCACAACGCATGGGGATTATGGGAACTATAATTCAAGATGAGATTTGGGGGTTCTCAGCCAAATCATATCACTTGATTTAAGCAAATTGCTTTACTGCTAAATTTCTGAGATTCTTTAATAAGGTATTTTACTCTAGGAATCTCTGAGACTGTCAGAGCATAAAGCAACACCCAAAGTTTCCTTCTACTTTCTTTCATTGAGCTAATTAATGGGACTGGTGTTCCATAGAGACCAGTTTTAGAAATTTTGGGACTACACCCCTATGCACCCACACATGCTTCCATATCATTCTGTTTTTGCATTCTTTCTTTCATCTCTGTGTTTCTTCATAATCTATGTTGTTGGTTCTATTAATATCTTTCTAAAGGCTCTCTCGCTATGTGTGCATGTGTGTGGGCGGGGGATGAGGGGGGTTATGTATAACCTTCCATCCCATTTCCCAAACTGTAATCCTTGTGGTTTCACAAGATTTAGACTTCAGGATTCACATCTTTTATTCTGCCAGTCACTACTTGGTGTCCATTTTTATTTATCTCTATGAGTCATTGTCCAAATCTGTCTCTTCAGCCAGATGATGCTTCTCTAATTCACACTCATGTATCCAATCAATACCTAGGCATCTCCAGTTGGTGTTGTGAAAGTACCTCCAAACCAACTGCTTCAAAATTGAATTGAAACCTCCCCAATCCTTCTTCCCAGCTTATTCTTATTATTATTTCAGGAAAATCCATCTTCACCAATCCATTCATCTAAGGGAGATACCTGGGGATCATTCTGGATCCCCTACCTGCCCTCTCTCAAAACCGTAGTGTTAGAACCAGCATTTGTAGGGTATCAATACTTTCCATGTGAATTAAGTCTTATATACCCACTTTATTAGGGAAAATGAAGTTTAGATGTTTATCAAAACAAATGTGTGGACGTATGTTGCAAATCCATGCCTTTGTAACGTCAGATTCGAGAGCCTTTTCACTTAACCACTCTGCTTCTTTTAGAATCAGTCCTTCAAATACATCTAACATTCATTCTCTCCTTCTAATTTTCTCTGCAAATCCCCATAACTTCATTCCTACCCACTTGCAACCATCTCCCTATCTCACTTTCCACATCCAAACTTTCTCTTCTCCAATAACTCATACTGCCAACAGATTCTCATGGCCTTCAGAAACACTTATTGGCTACCATTGAACACTAGATTAACTTTCCAATTTTTAGTCTTACACTAAAAATAATTTACAATATATCCCCCTGCTTTATACCTGTATATGTAAAACTGCACTATTTTCTTTTTCTAATCAAACCCTCCCCTTTCTAACTTCTTGTTGTTGTTGTTGTTGTTGTTGTTTTGAGACGGAGTCTGGCTCTGTCACCCAGGCTGGAGTGCAGTGGCACGATCTCCACTGACTGCAAGCTCCGCCTCCCGGGTTCACACCATTCTCCTGCCTCAGCCTCCCGAGTAGCTGGGACTACAGGCACCCGCCATGTCGCCCGGCTAGTTTTTTGTATTTTTTTAGTAGAGATGGGGTTTCACTGTGTTAGCCAGGATGGTCTCGATCTCCTGACCTCGTGATCCACCCACCTAGGCCTCCCAAAGTGCTGGGATTACAGGCTTGAGCCACCACGCCTGGCCCCCTTTCTAACTTCTTATTTTTACCTGTGCCTTTGGTTTACACATCTATTTACTGGAATCAAAATTTCAGGACAGGAAGTTCTGGGTACTAGTTCCAGATCAGGTTTCCTTGCTAAATATCTTTGAACAAATATCATTAAATAATATAAAGAACTGTCAGTAACACATGTGGTGAGGAAAGCAGGTGGAAATGGGTGTAGTAACAAGAAAATATTGATGCGAATTCAAATGATTGCCCACAATCATATCTAGAAAGAGTTGTAAAAGAATAGGTGGAAATATAAATGTGTTGATAGAAGCGCACATGAGGAAATAGTTACCAGATTACAGTATGTCTTACAGAATAAGATTTGAAAAACTTAGCTAACTTCCTCCATGACCTGGCCTGAGATACTAAACAGTTTCCTTTGGTGAGCTCCTACTCATGATGGCGTGAAGACTCGAGTGATACTCAAGCCCTAATTATTATACTCCCCCTTGTTCCTGACATCCTAAGAGTAACAATTGCCTAGTTAGTACACATAAAACAGGAAGATACATTGAAGGATCATAAAACTAATGGCAGAATTCATTGTTCTGCCTCATCAGTGATTTCCTATGGACTTTCATTTCCTCATAATAAATTAAAGACATTGGATTAATTAATGTGGTATGATCACCCTTGTCTTGGAGTGCTGATTCTCTGAGCCTCCCGCTTATGAGCTAGTTTGAATGAAGCCATTTTGTTAGTGCGGCTTTCACTAGACTGATCTCAGAGAACTGTGAATTACTTTCTGCACAGGCAGAATGTGACTACGGGGCCTCGGTGGATCATCTGCATCTGTCTGAGCTTCCCTTGGAAATCTCCCCTGTAGGTCTTCATTTTCAGGTTTGATTCCCTGAGATGGAGATGAATGCTGTAGTTACTTTATTATAGAGTACTCTTGGAGTCAACACCTGTGAAAGGACAGGGAAGGAAGAATTGGGTAGATGGAGTGATGAAGATGCAAGGTAGTTTCAACTAAGGATTCCAGTGATGTCGTGAGGACATCTGAAGCTGGGATGGCCTTTTAGAGTTGGAGTGAGGAAATAGGTCCTCACACTCCTGTGTCAACCAGACATTGGATGCATGCTGCCCCAGTTGGGCAAGGCAGTACTCTTCGGCCAAGGCGCTTCCCAAAGAGAACTGGTTGCTGAAAGGTATTTTCCAGCATCAATTTCAGTAGCTGAATAAATAGGCTCTTTATTCATATGGAGGTCTGTGTAACCCATCATAATGGTGGATTATTTTTCCAAGTAAAGTTTTGTGACTGAACATCAGTAATATCTGAGGGAGACATCAGAAGGCTTTGGGCTGGCAGAGGTGTCTTAAGGAGTGGTTAGACTCTTTGTGCTCTCTCACTGCATGGAGAATGATCTGGCACTTTCAAATTATAGCTATTTGCAAATTCTTCAATACATTAATTGTTATTGATATTGGTAGAGTCATTTATTGCCTGGCGACTGTATCTCTTTCTCCCAACTCTTTGTTGTCTAGCTAATTTAACTCTTCAATTCATCTTCCAGCCAGAAGACATCATTTTTACTCCTTTTTGAATTAGATATCCATTGTTCTTTTGGATGAGACTAAGTTTACTTGTACAAGTTTGACTTGATAGGTAGACAATTGGATGAGATAAATGGGAAAAATGAATGGATTTATGGATGAGTGGATGAGTGTGTCTGATGGAAAACAGTACCCTCTAGCCAGTTATCTTGAATTCCTTCCTCTTTCCCTTCTGTTCAATGTCAAAGAGAAAGAAGGAGGCGAAAACTGAAATTCTGGCTTGAAAGAGGGACTAAAGTAAAATAAATTACATCAGTGCCAAAAGGGAACATTCCTGCTGATGTCAAATGCACCATGTTTATGTACATCCCTATTCCCTTGCATGTCCAGTTATAGCCATCTTTGATTTTTAGCCCCTACTCTGGCTCTCCACTCATCCTTTCTTATCCCCAAAAAAAACTCCCCCTGACTACTCCCTCTTCAATAACATACGTTGTTCTCTGAACTAATTTCATATTCACTGCCTGAATAATATGTATCAGTATAAGAAAGATTTACTGATCACATACGTATATTCTGCACCAGGGATGGTGTTAAAACTTCAAGAGTAAAAATAAACAGGCCTACCACAGTGGCTAACGCCTGTAATCCCAGCACTTTGGGAGGCCAAGGTGGCCAGATCACCTGTGGTCAGGAGTTTGAGACCAGCCTAACCAACATGGAGAAACCCCATCTCTACTAAAAATACAAAATTAGTTGGGCGTGGTGGCGCATGCCTGTAATCCCAACTATTCGGGAGGCGGGGCAGGAGAATCACCTGAACCCGGGGGGTGGAGGTTGCGGTGAGCCGAGATCATGCCATTGCACTCCAGCCAGGGCAACAGAGTGAGAGTCTGTCTCTAAATAAATAAATAACCAAAACTCATTTTCTCCCTCAAGAAGTTTTTTTTTTTTTTTTTTAACATATTATATAGCAGTACATTATGGTAGTCATTAACATAGAAATGCAAGTCACTCAGGATAGATGGATAAAGTAATGATGCAGGAAGACCAGGTGGAGAATGTTGCCTGATGTGAGATCCTGAACCAGGAGTAGTACAGAGAAGTCAGAGAATTAACTGGAGAGTCAGAAAAATGGTGGCCTCTTTAGGGAAAGACACACACACACACACACACACACACACACACACACAGCCCCTCTTATGCATCTGTCATCAGAGCATATTGGATCAATGAGTGAATGATGACAAGGTTCGTACCATGTCATGTTCATGGTCATAAATCCACGAATTTAAGAAAAAGTTTTCTTCTTTTCATTTATTAATTTTTTTACTATTTTAAGGTTTTATTTTGAGTCTTGATATTTCTCCTTATTTTCCAGCTTGCAGCAAACGCATTTATAGTTTGATTTAAATAACGAAGCGTTTTTCATAGTGATCTTTTCACGCTTTAGAATACTCACTTGGTTGTTTTCCCCAAACATTTATATTAAGACATTTGGGAGCAAATGTGTAGTCAGTTTTCAAACATTTCAAACAAATTTCAAAAGTCAGAAATCAAACATGCACTAAATCTAAATGTTAGCAGTTTATCAATGAAATAAAACAGGCTGAAATCTGAGTTGTCAGTTTGTCATTTTGGTTCAAGAAGGAACAGCTGAGGAAGTGCAGGCTCTCTCATAAGCTCACTGCTCTAGTATGAAGCACTTCATTTATTGCCAACTTTTTAATACATGTTGTTTATGAATTTTGAATTTTTAAAATTATTATGTCTCTTCCTCACCACTCTCCTACACATGCATATTCTCATTAGACTCAGGCTAGAAAAGACAATGCATTCTGCCCTAAACACACCGTATTTTCTCTTTCTTTTCACTTTTGTTCAGGGGTTCGTTCAGTGACAAATGCTTTTTGTAACGTCTCTCTCTGTTGCTTAACTCCCTGAATTCCACCATAAGAATTAGCCACCGTTTCCTCTGTCTAGCATACATCATGTTAATATGTGTCGTTATTAATGTTTGGCACATGGAATGTGTTTAATAACATCTATTGAATTAAATAAATGCATAGACTACAAGAGAAAATGAAAGACCAGGAAATAAATGCTTTTGTAAAATCTCAATGGATGGACACTTTGGATTTTTGCATTTTGTAACGTATAAATCTTGACATGAAAGAAAAATATTGTAAATAAATAATCAACTCTAGTTAATAATGTGCATACTGAAGTAGTTAGGGGAAGTGTACAGGTATCTGAGATTTACTTTGAAATGTGTTACAAATGAATTGATGGATGGATAGAGGGATAGATAGATGCGTGATTTTAAAAATGAGTATAGTAAAATATTTATGGTAGAAAGTAGGTGGGAGAGATAAGTGCTCACCATAAAATGCTCTCAACTTTGCCATATTTTTGAAAAATTTTAAGATAAAATGTTTGGGAGAAAAAAGTAAGGTAAAAAGTAAAGATTGACCGCAGAATGTCTAAATGTAAACAAAGAAATCAGTGTGATCCCCTGGACTCTGATATTCAGCATTAACTCATTTTTTTTCATATCCTTACTTTTAAACATCTACTACAGTTCATATAACAATGCTGTGAACTCTTTGTATGCACCCACACCCAAATATTTTTGAATCAATCTGAGATAGTAACACAACTCGTAAGCTGAGAGATTAATGACAGCTTATGTGTGGTTTTGAGGTGTGGGCAGGGACGTTTTATGGCAACACCAACCCAAAATTTGTAGCAGGATCAGAGGGAACTCTGGCCTTAAGCCATTACATCATTCATATACAATATTTTATTTATTTAGATTTCAAGGAAATAAATTAAAGATCTATTTGAGGGATGAGCATGAAACTTTGGAAATTACATATATCTTTCTTCAGACTTTAACATTCAGAGCAGACTCATAAATCTAATGCTGGAGCTTGTTGGTTAGATCTAAGGGGAATAATGACTTCTCAGCTGGATAGAGCCCAGGATTAAGGCAAGTGTCAGCTACTCCCTGGGAAAGAGCACCAAATTCACAAGCTCATTTACTCAACTTATGGTCTTGAGCATGCTAAAAACTCTCTTTGCCTCAGTTGCCTTGTCTGTGAAATGGGACAATAATCTCCACCTGGAAATGCTGTTAATGGATTTCCAGCTAAAAATCGGTGAAGGAACACCTGGGTTTGTCACTGATCCCTCCCAACTTTTCACTAAAATGACAAGAAAAGCCTGAAAGAGGCAAAGGCCTAAAAAGTCAAAGAGAACAAGACAGAAAATCAAGTAGAAAAGTGATGAAAACAGAGATTTGGAAGATAGAAAACTGATGAGAGTGAAAACTGACTTCCTAAAATGGAGGCAGCTGGGGAATCCAGGAAGAGCAAGCCCCTTTGTGTCTGAGAACTTAAGAAAGCCCCTGAAGTTAGACACTGCAGTTGTCTCAGAAGGCAGAATGAGTTGCAGAATCGAACTCACAGGAGTCTTTCATATGACTTTATATAAAGTTGCTCAGATCCTCAAGTCACCTCTACCATTTAGGGATACCAGGTAACCAACACTTACCAACTTCAGTGGAAGACTGTAAGTTTGATACCTAGAGAAAATGAACCAGAAACTCCAGCCTTGGGCCACCAGGCACAGACAAGGGTATAAATGAGGCATCACACCAAAAAGAGGGAGAGTAAGTAAATCTCTATAGACTTGAGAGGTGGGATGCCACCTCCAACCCCCTTTCCTTGCTTGGCTCCTAGAATTTTGGTGAGCAGTCTTAGAATTCTTGGAGATATGAGGTGGGTTTCTTTTTGTTGTTGTTGTTTGTTTGTTTTTGTTGTTGTTGTTTTGAGACACAGTCTCATTCTGTCACCTAGGCTGGAGTGCAATGGTGCTATCTTGGCTCACTGCAACCTCCACCTACCGGGTTCAAGCGATTCTCCTGTCTCAGCCTCCAGAGTAGCTGGCACTACAGGCACGCGCCTCCACACCTGGCTAATTTTTAAATATTTTTTGTAGAGACGGGGTTTCACGATGTTGGCCAGGGTGGTCTCGAACTCTTGACCTCAGGTGATTCACCTGCTTCGGCCTCTCAAAATATTGGGATTACAGCTATGAGTCACCTCACCCGGCTGAGTTTATTTTTTGACTAGAAAAACTGACCAGCTCAAGAGAAAAAGAAAAAAGTAAATAAATAGATGGATAGATAGATGAGTGAATAGATGGATAGATAAGATAGGATCGATCCAATCCGATACAATACAATACAACACAACACAACACAACACAATAAAATAGATTTTGACATTTGAAATCCTCTCAACAAAATAGCTGTATTTCTACCTTATCACCCATACAATGGCTTTCATAAATTAATCTCCCCCCAGTATGCAAAACTTTTAATTAGCCCTCTGGTTCTCATTTTAAGATGTGAATGACTGTTAGTGAACATCACCACTTTAGGGACATCACTAACAAGAATGACAGACACCAGATAAATAAACATATGTAGGGGGAAAATAGTGCACTTGAAGCAAACAGAAAAACGCTGTGAGTTAAGAATTCATTATTTATATCATCAGGCAGATCTGAGCAGATAATGAATTCATGAAATAAGAACTAGATGCTACAGAAAAGGAATACACATAAATGGGAACAATATCTTGTATTAAAAATACCACATCAGAAGTAAAATTAGAAGGACTGGAAGAGTTAAGGATCCTTCAGAGGACAGGGGGAGAAAAGATACAAATAGAGGTTCTTTTACACAGTTTAATATTTAATGTGTAGATGTTTTAAGAAGAATTAAGAGTAAAAACGAACTGGAAAAATTATTAAAGAAATTATTAAGAAAATGTTTCATGACTAGCTGACTTATTTCAGATCTAAAGCTATCTTGAGTGCCCAGCATTATTAATGGGACGTGAATACAAGAGATGCCATCATGCGATTTCATACTATGAGGCTAAAGAAATAATCCCAAAAGACTACAGAGATGGGGAAAAGGAGCACAGAAGGAATTTGGAATAATAACTCAGCAGCAGCTAAATCTTTAAGGCAAGAAGAAATACTTTCACAACTTTAAGGTAAAATGGTTTTCAACCTAATATCCTATATCCAAGCAAACCAGCAACCAAGTGTGAGACAGTTTTAAGATGATATTTTCAGACATGCTATCTTAAAATAAGAGATGTGCCATGCACCATCTCATGAAGCCTCTGGAGGACCTATACCACCAGCGTGAGAGAGTGAGTCGAGCAGATGAAGGTTTGATGTAGATATACCACCAGCGTGAGAGAGTGAGTCGAGCAGATGAAGACTTGATGTAGATATACCACCAGCATGAGAGAGTGAGTCGAGCAGATGAAGACTTGATGTAGATATACCACCAGCGTGAGAGAGTGAGTCGAGCAGATGAAGACTTGATGTAGATATACCAGCAGTGAGTCAAGCAGATGAAGACTTGATGTAGATAGACCACCAGTGTGAGAGAGTGAGTCGAGCAAATGAAGACTTGATGTAGATAGACCACCAGTGTGAGAGAGTGAGTCGAGCAGATGCAGGTTTGATGTAGATAGACCACCAGTGTGAGAGAGTGAGTCGAGCAGATGAAGACTTGATGTAGAGGAGATGGCAGACACCTAACAGGAGAGAGGCAAAGGGAATATCCAGTCTGATGCTGAAGAGACGTCTCAAACCACAGTTGCATAGAGAACTCTCAGAGCAACCAGTCCGTATTGGAACAGGATGGAGGCTGCAGCGAGGCTGTCTTCCAGAAAAGAAAATAGAACTGATGGTCTAGACCATGTCGAGAGGAGATTTTGCCTTTTTGTCAGAGATTCAGGAGATGTATCATTGATAAAGATACTGAAACAGAAAACTAAAAGACAATTCCCTCAAAATTTTAACAGGCAACTATTATTTCCAGGGGGGAGGGTATTTTTCAAGAAAGGAAGTATATTTATCATATATTGTGATAGTTATAAACACTGTATATATGCATTCAAAAGTAAATATAATAAACACTCAATGTTGACTTACACAAATTACTATATTTTTAGGAATACAGAGAAAGAGAGGAAGGGGAGGGCTCGGGAAGAGGGAAGAGAAAGGAGAGAAAGAGAGAATGTTTGACAGGGGGCAGCGAGTATAAAAGAACTGAACCTTATCTTCATGCTAGGAAATTGATAGATGATAGAAAAGATTAAAAAAAGAAAAGAAGTATTAGCATATTATTTAGAAATAGAAAGGTAAACACTTGGTGAAAACAATTAAGGGATTTGTGAACAGTTGTTTCTGGGAGGAAGATGCCAGGTTGGGGAAGGTTTGCTGAATTTTGTTACTCATAGACCTATGTGATTTCTTTAAAAAAACTATGCGTACATTTTGCACAATTAGGGTTTATCAGTATCATAGGCTAGCGCACATAGAATGCAATGAATCCTAGTGGTTAAGATGTAACCTCTGAGTTGTGTTATCTGGATTCATAGTCTGGCTGTACCTTTAACGAGCTGTGTGACCATGAGCAACTTTTATTTTATTTTATTTTATTTTATTTTATTTTATTTTATTTTATTTTATTTCATTTATTTTTGAGACGGAGTCTCGCTGTGTCGCCAGGCTGGAGTGCAGCGGTGTGATATGAGCTCACTGCAACCACCGCCTCCTGGGTTCAAGCGATTCTCCTGCCTCAGCCTCCCAAGTAGCTGGGACTACAGGCAACGACACCATGCCTAGCTAATTTTTGTATTATTAGTAGCAACAGAGTTTCACCATATTGGCCAGGTGGGACTGGAACTCATGACCACATGATCCGCCCATCTCGGCCTCGCAAATGAGCAACTTATTGATACTTTCATGGCTTTAATTCTTCTATCTGTAAAATGAGGCTAATTTCATAATAAAATGAAAAACCTATTTCATAGCTTTGTCTTAGGGATTGAAAAATTAGTAAATTTCAGCCCCTTAGAATAGTTTCCAGCAAGTAGGAACTGCTTAATAAGTATAGTATCTTTATTATGTATAGTCATTTTAAAAATGATGTGAACATGTAGAAATGCTTATTGATTACATGTTAATTAGCTAGATTTAGTCTTTTTACAATGTCTGTAAACTTCAAAACGATACGTTGTACACAGTAAATGCATACAATCTTCATTGTCCATTAAAAACATAAGTAAAAGGAAGTTATTATAGAATCAAAGTAAATAATTAAATTAGTAAAAGGATACTAAGATCTGTTTTGAGAAGTCTATTATATTTTAAAAAAAAAAAAAAAAGGAAATCACCTGGACATATAGTAAGCTATAAGCAATAATTTTCTCTTTTTGTGAAGGTTTCTGTACTTTTTAAAGTTTATATAGTGAACATCTCATTTTTATGCTCAGAAATAAAACCTCGGTTTTAAAATGCAAATGAATTTTGGAAGATAAATCTGGCTGTCGTAGGGAGAAATGATGTCAAGATTAAATGAGAAATGGTAACATCTGGCACACCCACACAGGATACAGGGTTTGTCCAAAGGTAACATTCTGAAAGCAAGGTGACTTAACTAGTTTTGTCCAATCTGGGCTCCAGTTGTTAGCTAGGGTCCTCAAAATACACATGCCAATCTCCAACAATATCTGGAGAGATTGCTTTATTCAGATACGTGCAGCAACAGTAAAATATTTAGTCAAAAATTACTTAATCCATTACTCAGAAGCACTGCTATTAATACATACCAGTGTTTACCAGGCAGTAAACAATTTTAAAATATTTGTTGATTGAGTAGATAAAGACTATTGAGGTAAGAACTACGTACAGTTTACTGTATCATTATCTCAAGTGTAATTATGTAAAGCAACCCATAAGAGATCCTGATTATATTCTTAATATAAACTTTTAACTCCCTATTCATCAGAGAACTATTCAACCCCATCAGCAAGCACTGTCAGGGACAATTGTATCCACTGAAATTTCTTTTGAACTTACCTTTTTGTGTGTTGCCTAAGTTCTGCTGATTTCCTTCTGTTCCTCTCCACATTGATCTGCATTCAGCTGGTGAGTCTTTTATATCAGAGGCCTTGTCACTCTATGCATCAAATCCCTCATTTTTGCGGATACTGTCATTAATGTTCAATTTATGGAACTTAGCATTGAAAAGGAAACTCGCTTTCCTCCAAAATGGATGGCAAATGTTTTCATGTATTCATTCATGTTGTCACCATATTGAGAACATAAGGAGTTCCTGATGTTCCCTTAGGAGCAAGACGTTGTTCTTGACCTCAGGGAGCTTGAAGTCTAGGAGAGGCAGTGGGCATTTCACCTTACCTCCACAAACAATAGATGCACGCATGTGCTAAAGGACCCTGTCACTCAGATAAGGTGGGTGAGGGTGGACTTGCAAGGGCCCTACATTTACAGTAACTCAGGGGGTTTCTGCTTAACTTTTTCTCATCCCATTACTCTGATGAAAATTTTGAGTTCCATCAGCACTTAAAAACAAGTCTGTCTTGTTTAATGTTTGTTTTTCAGATGGAATCTCACTCTGTCACCCAGACTGGAGTGCAATGGTGCAATCTCGGCTCATTGCAACCTCGGCCTCCTAGGTTCAAGTGATTCTCCCACCTCAGCCTCCCAAGTAGCTCCCAAGAAACTGCCTTCATGCCCAGCTAATTTTTGTATTTTTTTAGAGACAAGATTTCACCATGTTGGCCAGGCTGGTCTTGAACTCCTGACCTCAGGTAATCTGCCCACCTCGGTCTCCCAAAATGCTGGGATTACAGGCTTGAGCCACGGTGCCCGGCCTTGTTTAATATTTTAACCCCTGTTTAGCACTGTGTCTCATACAGTAGGTATTCCACGAATATTGGTTGAGCAAATAAAATAAATGAATGGACTATAGAAGATACACATTGAATGTTTGTTCATTCATCTTTAAATGAATTTAATTCATCCTTTAAATGAAAGAGATCAAGGAGATGATCTCCAAGTCCTGTTTCAGCTCAGATGCTTTAGTTATGTGTCAAGTGGATCTTTTCATAAGAATGTTGGCCTCTGTGGAATTTCCTTCAACTTGCCTTTAACTGCTTCAAAGAAAAAGCATCAAACAATATGTCACATAGGGCCTTAGAATCAAATGCATAATGACTGAAGGTGTGAAAGAATGGACATTGGACCTGGAGTCAGATAAACCTGAGTTCTGATTCTGATGATGCCTGTTACTAAATGAGAAGCCTAGGGTAACTGAGACCCAGTCTTCAGGCTTCAACTTGTATCATCTCCAAAAAAGCAATAGCAATGTGTGCATGATGTAAAGAGGGCACTTAGTGCATCTTCGTTAAAGAATAAACTCAGCAAAGCACAGAAAGAAATTATCTGTATGATGGGACATAGTGTGCAGGTGTTCACTTCCTCCTTCCACACAGTTGACAAATACAATGACGATTCGTCTGATTTGCAACAAAGTGTGCATCATGTCAAATTTTTAAAGAAATAAAACTACACAACTTTTCTTCTTTCTTGCAGAATTTAAATAGAAACGAACAAGTGAAATGAGACAAGCAATTTATCAATCCATTTCACAATGGACTCATATTACATTGTCTTTAAGGTCCTTTAACAAACAAAAATTAATTTCTAGTCCCATAAGTTGTTGGCACATTGATAGACTCCTTAATTACAGGGTCTTTGGTTTAGAAAATAATGATTGATTATTTCAGGCTGTATTTCACTTAGTTATGGATGAGCCCCTGAATATTTGCACAGAGAAATTATTTCAAAGTTATTATGATTAATAAGTGTTATAGATAGGATGTCTGAGTTACTGCAGAATCTAAGACAATGAAAATAATTTTTATCATATCTGAAAGGGTTGTTCCGAGGCAGATGACGGAAAATGAGGCAAACGAGTTGTGCTTGTTGGTTTATTCCACAAATATTTATTTGATACTTTCTAAATACCAGACCCTATGTTGGACACTAAAGATACAAAGTAAGATGAGGCATGATGCCAAGAAAACCACAGTATAATGGAGGAAACCAAATCTTGTACAAATAATTTCAATGTGATGGTAGAGGTGCCGTGTTAGAGTACATGGAAAGGTTACAAGTGTGCCATTTTATCTGATGTTTTATATATAAACATATATATAATATATGAATATATATTATATGACATATACTATATATAATA
>NW_012103354.1:1967293-1969550 GCF_000951045.1 Mandrillus leucophaeus
GTAAAGATAAAGGGACATTTGCTATCGTTTAGGGAACAGCCAGCATATAAATATGGTCATTCGAGATGCATGTCTTTTAAGAAAGAAATTGTTTTGCAATAAAGAAAAGTAATGATTATCAGGGCAAGAACCATGAAATAGCAGATTGGAAATAAAATATGCTTTTATTAAGTCCCCATTTCTATGTGGCAGAAAGGGAAATAAATAACAGAATGCAGAGCTAGGAGCTGAGAAAATATTGCCAAGGGTGGAATCTAATGACTTGACTATGAAACAAAGACTCAGCTTTGGAGAGAGTTAAATATGTTGGTGAAATCAGAACACATTTTCAAGTTCTCCACTGTCCTGACATGCAATGCTTCTTATTTCCTGACTTTTAAGCTGAAGATGGACCCTTTAATTTTTTTGTATGCTAATCTCCCTCTATTTTATTCTAAGTATTTAGCCATTATTAGGCTCAAATAAATCCTCTGATTCATTAGGATTCATTGAGATTTTAGAAGATGGTGTTTTAAATAATACTCCAATTAGCATTCTTTGTACTCTATGTTTTTATTCTCTGGTAATCTCTCTTTTGTCTCACCCCTCTGTGTTTTCTTGAAGCTATCATGGTCAATTTCATAGAATGCACACATACACACGCACACACACACACAAACACACAAACACACACACAATTTTTCCTGGTAGGTTGTCTAGGCTGGATCCTGACTGCTTTTATTTTGTAGGTCACTGCAATGGCATATTTATATTGATGTCTTTAGTAAATTGTGCTTTGTGCTAGGAATAAAAAGTAGAAAAATGTTAATTTTTTTTCTCTTCCATTCTGAAAAAAATCTAATTTTAGCATCTTGATAAATTTATAAATCAGGTTTTAAGTTGTTTTTTTTTTTTAAGTTTCAGGTAACAGTAAATTAAAGTCTTATTCACAGATGCTTCATTAATTTTTTTACAAATAAATGTAAATACATTTCTTGATACATTTGAATGTACCATATATATATGATGAATTCTTAGCAAGAAATATGGCACATTGTTGTGTAGAGCATATTATAATGACAAGTATATTTAGAATATGTGTTCAATACATAATTCAAATTATCAAAATGTGGTTGTATAAATCATAGCAGAGTTTAGAAAGGAACTTTTTGTTTTGTTTTTTTTTAGACAAAGTCTTGCTCTGTCGCCCAGGCTGGAGTGCAGGGTGTGATCTCGGCTCAGTGCAAGCTCTGCCTTCCAGGGTCACACCATTCTCCTGTCTCAACCTCCCGAGTAGCTGGGACTACAGGCGCCCGCCACCATGCCCAGCTAATTTTTTTTTTGTATTTTTAGTAGAGATGGGGTTTCACCATATTAACTAGGATAGTCTGGATCTCCTGACCTCGTGATCCACCCGCCTTGGCCTCCCAAAGTGCTAGGATTACAGGGGTGAGCCACCATGTCCGGCGGAACTTTTCAAATTTATATATGTAAATTTCTAACAAGAATTTTTCTATTTTTCTTGTGAATGTGTGGGTTTGAATAATGATGTGATCAGTATCCATACATATTAATTGTTTCTAAGCATGACACAATCTGTCTTAAATGTAGTACAAAGGTCTTTTTTTCTTTAAATCACTTTAGCTGCTATGGTAAAAGTGCCACAGCTTAATGTTTATCTCATAGATATTTCTAACTCTGGTTTCCTCTTGATTCAATGAGTGGTTCAAACACTGGATTGCTTGGGCCATGATTTTTGCTTTTGTGTGATTCAGATGAAGAGCTAAAGAACCTGGAATTTATGCTGAAGAATAAAAGAGCCAAAAATCAACCTACATGCCCATCAATGATAGACTGAATAAAGTAAATGTAGTACATATACACCATGGAATATTATGCAGTCGTAAAAAGAGAACAAGACCATGTCTTTTGCCAGAACAGGGATGGAACTGGAAGCCATTATCCTTAGCAAACTAATGCAGCAAGAAAAAAAAAATCAAATACCACATGTTCTCACTTACAAGTGAGAGCTAAATTGGCTGGGCGCGGTGGCTCAAGCCTGTAATCCCAGCACTTTGGGAGGCCTAGGTGGGTGGATCACAAGGTCAGGAGATCGAGACCATCCTGGCTAACATGGTGAAACCCCGTCTCTACTATTTGTAAAAATACAAAAAAAACTAGCCGGGCGAGGTGGTGGGCACCTGTAGTCCCAGCTACTCGGGAGGCTGAGGCAGGAGAATGGCGTAAACCTGGGAGGCGGAGCTTGCAGTGAGCTGAG
>NW_012103354.1:1970640-1978933 GCF_000951045.1 Mandrillus leucophaeus
ATTGTATAATATATATATCTCACCTCACAAAGGAGATGGCATGAGCTGAAAGTTGGAGACTCGCTGGATAAAGCAGGGAAGCCATGCCGGGTTGCTGCAATTGCAATAGCATAGGCTGGCAAGTAGAAGGCAGCATAGAGCTGAGAGGCTACTTTCAGGGACTTGGTCTTGGGGTAGAGGGTACGAATTGGTGAATGATAAGGATAAGGCTGGGTAGGTGAACTATCCACTTGGAGTTTGCAAACAAGCAAAGAAAATAATCATAGTCAAAACAAATTTATTGATGTACAATAATTATATATTTGTGTGGGGTACATGTGATATTTTGATACATGCATACAATGTGTAATGATCAAATCAGGAAGTTTAGCGCATCTATCACCTTGAATGTTTATCATTTATTGGTGTTGGGAACATTTTAAATCTTCACGTCTAGCTCTTTTTAAATATGTAACATAACGTTGTTAACTAGAGTCACCCTACAGTGCCATCAAACACTAGAACTTATTGCTTTTATCTAACTCTATGTTTGTACTCATTAACCTACCTCTCTTCATCCCTCTACCCCTTTTCAGACTTTGGTAAGCATCATTCTACAGATATATTTTTAAGGAGACCATTCTGGTGACAATATGGCAACTTGAAGATGACTAGAACAATATGTCAAGTAAGGGCCTTAAATTAAAGTGTGTGGCTCCTTGAGGCTCCTTGAGGCTGTTTGG
Organism: Mandrillus leucophaeus; assembly: GCF_000951045.1. Classification (NCBI taxonomy): domain Eukaryota; kingdom Metazoa; phylum Chordata; class Mammalia; order Primates; family Cercopithecidae; genus Mandrillus; species Mandrillus leucophaeus. Next base: position 1,971,363 of record NW_012103354.1, read on the forward strand.
AAAATAATAAGGATAAATAGTGAGGGGAGGAGAGTGCGAGTTCCCCCTTCCCTCACCATTTATCCTTATTGTTGAATATGTTTGCTATATGCTGGATACAGTAAAGGTAAGATGACTCTTGGAATTCTAAGGGCACTGGGTGTGAGGCAGAGCAAGGTTACTCATGGAAAGATACATGCAACTCAGTGAAAGAAGTAAGTTTGACGGGCTGGATAGCTTGCTAATTCAATGTTATCACAGGAGCCAGAATTACTTTCTTTGATTAGGGAAGTATTCTTTGTTTGTTGTTTGTTTGTTTGTTTGAGATGGAGTCTTGCTCTGTCCCCCAGGCTGGAGTGCAGTGGCACAATCTTGGCTTACTGCAACCTCCGCCTCCCAGGTTCAAGCCATTCCCCTGCCTAGGCCTCCTGAGTAGCTGGGATTACAGGCGTGCACCACCACGCCTGGCTAATTTTTGTATTGTTAGTAGAGACAGGGTTTCACTATGTTGGCCAGGCTGGTCACGAACCCCTGACCTCAAGTGATCTGGCCACCTCAGCCTCCCACAGTGTTGAGATTACAGGCGTGAGCCACTGTGCCCAGCCAGGGAAGTATTCTTAACTAGATGTAATAACGTACTTGACGTAGATAGGTCTTAATTTTCAAAGCAGGGATCCAGGCTTTCTAGGCCTTCTTGTTGTTATAACTCTAAGCAAGGTATAGAGCTTTATACTTTAGCCTTGCCGACAGAACATAAGAGGAATCACAGTTCATAGTTATTTCTGTGGTTGTTTTTCCTGCTTTGGGATTCATTGCATGTTGTAAAAAGGGAGAGAGACTCCTGGTTGATTACAAGGTAAGGTGATGAGGAGAAGGTTTGGCCAGAGGTGTGAAAAAATATATAAAAACTCGAGGCTTCTCTTAGGTGGGGTTTCTAACCTATATTTGCGTGTTTACGTCCATAGTCTATATTTGCGTGTTTACGTCCATTTGCGTGTTTCTTCCCATGGGCAATTCTTGAGATGTGATTCTGTTTGTATTTTGGCTGTCTCTGGTTATGTTCCATCTGCGTGGAAGGAAAGTTCCATCTGCTTGGATGGAAGGTTTAAGAACACAGCAGTGACAATGAAGGTAAGATGTCACTGGATGACCAGGTAAGGGTGCACCAGGAAAAACAAAAGGAAAAGAAGTTGAACATAAGCTAAACTATTATACTATGTGCATAGACTGTGTGAATTAAGGATTGTTCAAGGAATAATAAAAAAGCAAAAATTTAGAGAAGAGAATTTCATGACGTGGGCGGGCAGAAGTCTTCCTCTTTTCACTTCCAACCTTTTGGTGCAACATTTCTCGGTCAAAATCCCTAGAGAGACAGTATTATGTACTGGGGGCCCCCAAAATTGTTTGGAACTTTGGCTCAGTCACATGCTATCTATATGACCTGAGGACAGATTATTAAATCTTTCTGTTCTCGTTTCCCTTATACATACATTCATTCATGAAAGCAGGCTGACATGATTGTCATTAATTTGGCAGCGATCAAATGAAAAACCGAAGTCACATTTTACACGTGGGGAAACTAAAGTACAAAGTGATGTTACGGGGGTTTTATAGCAGAATCTAGACTTGATCCCAAGTTTCCTGATATTCACCACAAGCGTTTTCCATGGGAGATGGCAAAGGAGGGCTTTATTCTGCTTCAGAGGGGAAGGGGACTATGAACTTGATTTGGGTTCTGTGGAATCATCAGTATTTTTCCTCTCTCCTCAGATCTGTTTAGGGTTGTGGAGCTTCAAGGGTAACTTGGGCAAAAATATTTGAGTAATTTATCAACCCTCCACTTTGCTTATGCTGTTCAGTTCTGGCCTAAGGGAGTCAAGCTAGGGGCCTCCCTCACCAATAAAGCCCATCAATCACTCAATCCACCTTGGTCCCCAACCCACAGAGAACTGGTAAAGATAAAGGGACATTTGCTATCGTTTAGGGAACAGCCAGCATATAAATATGGTCATTCGAGATGCATGTCTTTTAAGAAAGAAATTGTTTTGCAATAAAGAAAAGTAATGATTATCAGGGCAAGAACCATGAAATAGCAGATTGGAAATAAAATATGCTTTTATTAAGTCCCCATTTCTATGTGGCAGAAAGGGAAATAAATAACAGAATGCAGAGCTAGGAGCTGAGAAAATATTGCCAAGGGTGGAATCTAATGACTTGACTATGAAACAAAGACTCAGCTTTGGAGAGAGTTAAATATGTTGGTGAAATCAGAACACATTTTCAAGTTCTCCACTGTCCTGACATGCAATGCTTCTTATTTCCTGACTTTTAAGCTGAAGATGGACCCTTTAATTTTTTTGTATGCTAATCTCCCTCTATTTTATTCTAAGTATTTAGCCATTATTAGGCTCAAATAAATCCTCTGATTCATTAGGATTCATTGAGATTTTAGAAGATGGTGTTTTAAATAATACTCCAATTAGCATTCTTTGTACTCTATGTTTTTATTCTCTGGTAATCTCTCTTTTGTCTCACCCCTCTGTGTTTTCTTGAAGCTATCATGGTCAATTTCATAGAATGCACACATACACACGCACACACACACACAAACACACAAACACACACACAATTTTTCCTGGTAGGTTGTCTAGGCTGGATCCTGACTGCTTTTATTTTGTAGGTCACTGCAATGGCATATTTATATTGATGTCTTTAGTAAATTGTGCTTTGTGCTAGGAATAAAAAGTAGAAAAATGTTAATTTTTTTTCTCTTCCATTCTGAAAAAAATCTAATTTTAGCATCTTGATAAATTTATAAATCAGGTTTTAAGTTGTTTTTTTTTTTTAAGTTTCAGGTAACAGTAAATTAAAGTCTTATTCACAGATGCTTCATTAATTTTTTTACAAATAAATGTAAATACATTTCTTGATACATTTGAATGTACCATATATATATGATGAATTCTTAGCAAGAAATATGGCACATTGTTGTGTAGAGCATATTATAATGACAAGTATATTTAGAATATGTGTTCAATACATAATTCAAATTATCAAAATGTGGTTGTATAAATCATAGCAGAGTTTAGAAAGGAACTTTTTGTTTTGTTTTTTTTTAGACAAAGTCTTGCTCTGTCGCCCAGGCTGGAGTGCAGGGTGTGATCTCGGCTCAGTGCAAGCTCTGCCTTCCAGGGTCACACCATTCTCCTGTCTCAACCTCCCGAGTAGCTGGGACTACAGGCGCCCGCCACCATGCCCAGCTAATTTTTTTTTGTATTTTTAGTAGAGATGGGGTTTCACCATATTAACTAGGATAGTCTGGATCTCCTGACCTCGTGATCCACCCGCCTTGGCCTCCCAAAGTGCTAGGATTACAGGGGTGAGCCACCATGTCCGGCGGAACTTTTCAAATTTATATATGTAAATTTCTAACAAGAATTTTTCTATTTTTCTTGTGAATGTGTGGGTTTGAATAATGATGTGATCAGTATCCATACATATTAATTGTTTCTAAGCATGACACAATCTGTCTTAAATGTAGTACAAAGGTCTTTTTTTCTTTAAATCACTTTAGCTGCTATGGTAAAAGTGCCACAGCTTAATGTTTATCTCATAGATATTTCTAACTCTGGTTTCCTCTTGATTCAATGAGTGGTTCAAACACTGGATTGCTTGGGCCATGATTTTTGCTTTTGTGTGATTCAGATGAAGAGCTAAAGAACCTGGAATTTATGCTGAAGAATAAAAGAGCCAAAAATCAACCTACATGCCCATCAATGATAGACTGAATAAAGTAAATGTAGTACATATACACCATGGAATATTATGCAGTCGTAAAAAGAGAACAAGACCATGTCTTTTGCCAGAACAGGGATGGAACTGGAAGCCATTATCCTTAGCAAACTAATGCAGCAAGAAAAAAAAAATCAAATACCACATGTTCTCACTTACAAGTGAGAGCTAAATTGGCTGGGCGCGGTGGCTCAAGCCTGTAATCCCAGCACTTTGGGAGGCCTAGGTGGGTGGATCACAAGGTCAGGAGATCGAGACCATCCTGGCTAACATGGTGAAACCCCGTCTCTACTATTTGTAAAAATACAAAAAAAACTAGCCGGGCGAGGTGGTGGGCACCTGTAGTCCCAGCTACTCGGGAGGCTGAGGCAGGAGAATGGCGTAAACCTGGGAGGCGGAGCTTGCAGTGAGCTGAGATCCGGCCACTGCACTCCAGCCTGGGTGACAGAGCGAGACTCCGTCTCAAAAAAAAACAAAAAACAAAAAACAAAAAAACAAGTGAGAGCTAAATTATGAGAACTCATGAATACAAAGAAATGAACAGCAGACACTGGGGCCTACTTGAGGGTGAAGAGTGGGAGGAGGGAAAGGAGCAGAAAAAATAACTATTGACTAATAGGCTTAGTATCTGCCTAAGGAAATAATCTGTGCAACAAACCCCCAAGACATGAATTTACCTGTATAACAAGCCTCCACATGAACCCCCGAACCTAAATTAGAAGTTAAAAAAACAGGAGCCAGGAACATTCAAGCTGTCTTCCTCTCTCTGGGAGCTATAGCTTCAAACAGTTATCCTGAGGGTGTCAAAATAAGGATCATGAGCAGGGAAGGGGACTGACATTGACCGTAAATAGATGGTATCAGCTCAGCCTAGTCACAGAAGGTTAAATTTGAACCTATGTGTGAGTGCAACTAGCCCAACACCAGAAAGCAGGTCTGACCAGCCCAGGTGTCCTAACATGAAGAAGACAGACTTAGAGGAGTTTCCTGCTACTGGAAGCATTTATGTAAAGATAAGAAAAACCACTTGATGCCGGGCACAGCGGCTCACACCTGTAATCCAGCACTTTGGGAGGTCAGGGCAGGCAGATCACTTGAGGTCAGGAGTTCGAGACCAGCCTGGCTAACATTTGAAATCATGTCTCTACTAAAAATACAAAAATTAGATGGGAGTGGCGGCATGTGCTTGTAATCTCAGCTACTCAGGAGGCTGAGGCAGGAGAATCACTTGAACCCAGGAGGCAGAGGTTTCAGTGAGCTGAGATTGTACCACTGCACTGGGTGACAAAGAGAGACTCCATAAAACAAACAAACAAGCAAACAAAAAAAACAAAAAACACTTGGTAGGAAGGAAGTTTCCTTTAGATGACCATGAAAGATTCCTTAAACTTGGTCATTTTACAATTCTTCCCCTAGGTCAAAGGCTTTCTGGGGAGAACAATAACTCTTGTCAATACTGAAATAAGCAGGTCATGTATTTTTGGTCCCATATGTTAATTTTATTATTGACAAAATTAATTTAGGGTCTAGCATCTCAAGGTCTTAGAATCTTGAAGACTGGGGTGCTTTTGACATTTTCTGGTGAAAAGGTGTCCAGTTAAAGATCTACTGTTGAAGGACAGAGAGCAAAACAATTTAATTAAAATAACACCGTATGTTAGGTTAGGCCTTGTTATGGGTTGAACTGTATCCCCAGAAATTCATATGTTGCAGTCCTAACTTCCAGCACCTGAGAATGCGGCCTTATTTGGAAATAAGGTCATTGCACATATAACCAGTTAAGATGAAGTTATTAGGGTGGGCCCTAATCCACTATGACTACTATCCTTAGATACCTGCAAATCAAAACTACGAGATACCATCTCACACCAATCAGAATGGCTATTACTGAAAAGTCAAAAGTAACATGCTGGCGAGGTTGTAGAGAAAAGGAAACACTTATACGCTCTTGGTGAGAGGGTAAATTAGTTCAACCGTTGTGGAAGACAGTAAGGCAAATCATCAAAGACTTAACGAAAAAAGTACCATTCAACCCAGCAATCCCATTACTGGCTATAAACCCAAAGGAATATAAATTGTTCTATCATAAAAACACATGCACATGCATGTTCATTGCAGCAATATTCACAATAGCAAAGACATGGAATCAACCTACATGCCCATCAGTGATAGACTGGATGAAGAAAATGTGGCACATATATACCATGGAATACTATGCCACCATAAAAACAGAATGAGATCATGTCATTTGCAAGGACATGGATGGAACTGGAGGCCTTTAGTCTTAGAAAATTAACACAGGAACAGAAAACCAAATACTGCATGTTCTCACTTGTAAGGGAGAGCTAAATGATGAGAACTCATGGACACATAGAGGAGAACCACACACACTGGGGCCAACTGGAGGGTGGGAGGAGGGAGAGGATCAGGAAAAGTGACTAATGGGTACTGGGCTTAATCCCTGGGTGATGAAATAATCTGACCAACAAACCCCCACGACACAAGTTTACCTATGTAACAAACCTGAACATGGGTACTCTTGAACTTAAAATAAAAGTTAAAAAAAATTGCGACACAGAGACAGAAATACTCACAGGGAGAACACCATGAGAAAATGGAGTTGAGTTTCCATAAGCCAAGAAACTACCAGAAATTCGGAGAGATGCCTGGAGCAGGTTCTTCCCTAAGGCCTTCACAAGGAGCATGGCCTGGCTAACATCTTGATCAGACTTCTCTGAAACTATGACACAATAAATTTCTCTTGTTCTAAGCCCTACAGTTAATGGTAATTCGACGTATCATTTTTGGTAGTTTGTCTGCAAACGAATACAGGCCTCCAATGAAGGAGTTCTGACTCCTGGCCTTCGGTCTTGCATTCCATTCAAGAAGAGAGTAGGGAAGCTTTTTATATTTAAGTGATAGTTCTCTATCATTCTAATATATAGAGATTAAATTTTGGGGACTGATAGCTATTCAAGATTTGTTACCATCATTGTTTAAAGAAGAATTATTGTGCAGTATGCAGAGTACAGAAGCCCTCATAATTAGACCCCTGTTATAATATGTCCAGTTCACATCAAAGTCTGAAGACTGATCAAGAAAGAGCAGACTTTTTATCTAAGAGTATTCCTTCTCCATAATTGAACATCTCTTTGAAAGTAATAGTGTAAATTATAACTCTTTCAAGGTACAAATAATGAAGCAAATCTGTACCTGTTTTCTGCTCCATATTACAGATATTGCCAGATTGTAGCATAGCACATCTACCTGTCTAGACTAATCCCTGGTCTGTCAGGTGAATAAATCTGGTGGCATCTGATACTTGGATCCCACTGGACTTTTGTTTATTTAGGTTTTGTTTGATTTGTAAAACACTTTGACACTTTTGTTACTTAGTGTCTTCCTCTTACCAATTCCAGAAAGTAGACAAGGAGACTAGTAACATTTCTATGTTAAATAAAAATGGTCTCAATCATTTAAGGTTAAAAGATTAAGTAAACTGCTTAAAAGTACACACCAAGTGCCGAGTGCGAGGGCTCACGCCTGTAATCCCAGCACTCTGGGAGGCCAACTCAGGCAGATCTTCTGAGGTCAGGAGTTCGAGACCAGTCTGGCTAAAATGGTGAAGCCCCGTTTCTACTAAATATGCAAAAAATTAGCCAAGCGTGGTGGCATGTGCCTATATTCAGGAGGCTGAGACCGGAGAATCTCTTGAACCCAGGAGGCAGAGGTTGCAGTGAACCAAGATCGCACCATTACACTCCAGCTTGGGCAACAAAAGCAAAACTCCATCTCAAAAA
>NW_012103354.1:1978983-2005347 GCF_000951045.1 Mandrillus leucophaeus
AAAAAAAAAAAAAAAAAAAGAAAGAAAGAAAGAAAAAGAAAAAATAGAAGAGAAAAAAAAATTACATACCAAGTTAATGACCGAGTAGGGACCAGGATATTGGTATTTGGTGCCAAATGCTTTTCATCTAGTAGATGTTTGTGCAGGTTTTAATTCTCTTCTCTAATCCTTCAAGATGTCTGCTTTCTTTGAAATGAGACTCTCAAATATCTATTATGTTTGCTTTGGAAGGGTGAAATATTTTGGCCTTACTGACTTCTTGTTTAACCAAGTGACTTGCATAGGGAATGAAATATGAGCAGAAAGGACATAAGCTCATTTCAGCAGAAACTTCACCATCGTGTAGTCCCAAGGTGCATGGACCCTCAGCCATAAGCATGACAATATTCCCAATAGAAACTTCTCTCTCAGCTTGAGTCCTAGCATAAAAATAGCATGCATGCCACATCCAACACACGAGAGTCATGTAAACTGGATGATGATAATCCTTGGCTATCACAAACTATTGAGATTTGGGGGCACTTTCTTAGCATAACGTAATGTAACCTACCTAATACAAGCTTCAAAGAAGTTACCTCCTCCATCCTGTCTCTGGAGGGAAGAAAAAGTTGTAATGTTATTTAAAAATCAATATAGTAAAAAATGGATATTTAATGTGTTCTATGATGACTTTATGTAGGCATTTAATTTATGATGTGCTTTATTATATTAATACAAATAGATTATGTGCTTGTGTGTGATAAAACTAAAATCTATTGAACATCTATTATGTTTGTAAGCACTTTATACTTCATTATCTCCAACTCTCACATCAACCTTGAGATGTGATGTGGTGGGTTATACAAATGCTGATGAATACTTCCCTATCCTGCACCATGCCTTGGCAATGGAAGATGGCAGGTCCTCCATATCACATAAGAGCTAAGAAATTCTATTTTAAAAAAAAAAAAAAAAGTTTCCTTCTTTTAAAAATGTGAAAATTAAATTTCAATGAAGTGATATGTATTTAAAATTATTTATTTAAGATTCGAGAGAGAGTTAGTATCGGAATGCAGGTACTCTCTACCTCAGTGTTAGCATAATAGACTACTTCAGAAGAAATAATTTTCCAGACAGGTAAGTGTTGGGTTTGTGTTATTTCCTACTCATCTATAACACCATTTATCTGATGATTCCCTGGGTCTACAATGTTGAATGGCTTCCACTTTGCACAAAAAATATTTTGAGCCAGTTTTATAATTGGTATCATCAGGGATTCAGTTGCAGGTGTATTTTATAATATGCAGACAAGAAGGGGTTCTATATCACAAGGAAAGTGTGGAGTGGGAAAGTTAGAGTATTCGAGTGAATTCTCGGTGATAAGAGTTTCGAAGATGAATATCTACGTGCGGAGTTATTAGGGCAAAAACCAACTCTACCAGACCAAAGATCAAAGGGAGAAGGTAAAATCTAGTGGAGTTCTTTCAGGGCCAAAAAGGGTCAGCGTAGTACATTTTATTTTAAAGGTCTTTATCTGTGAATGTAGGCACAGAAGGAGCTGTTCTGGGTACTGAACTGGCCTGGTCATCCAGAGGTGGGAGATGTGTGACCTTCAGCTCTGCAGAGTCGAAGGGAATGCTGGAGGCTGTGGATTTGTAGTGGCATCAATTAAGAGATCACTATAGAGGATGACCTCATGCTATGGAAATGCCCCAGACCAGGCTGCTCAATCAACCAAGAACTGAATGTGAGACTTAGCAACTAGAGAAAAGGCTGGAGGGAAGAAGGGGCATCTGTCCTCATATCTTACAGAGGGGAAAACAGTGCTTGTGAGAAATATAAGAGAACAGCAAAGACAGCCTGAAGTCAACTACACGCATTTGACAACATATAAAATTGTTAAAATTTTTTGGCATTGGTATAAAACTTACAATATTTGCATGAGAGTGAAAAGAAGACAACAAAGAAACCTGCGACAACTAGGAGAGGAAAGGGTAGAGGTTTAGGAGGAAAATATAAATGTCTTAGGTTAAGAATAACATGGATAAGCACGTGTGTACATTGACGTACAGGTGACCAGGAATGCTTGTGAGGGTGCAGTTGGCCAGGGCGATGGGAAAGAATTTCACAGTTAAGCCTATGCTCCCTTAATTATTACCACTTACCTCTGCACCCTGTCTTGCTAAAATCACAGTTCATTCTAAATAAGCCACTAGGGAAGATGTGTGATACGATACAATGAAGAAAAAGGCATTTGCAAGAATCCTTTCTGCCCCCTGTGGTTCCACACTCTAATGAAGCTCACCCACATTCCCCAAGTAGAATCCTAATGAGTGAGGCTTTTTGGCTCTCTCTTTGAACATTTTAAAGCTTTTCTGAAGTGTTTGAAAATTCATTATACTTTATTTGACTTCCCTTTATTGTACAGAAATAAGGAGTCCCTGATGGAATACTGGAATCAACATGTTTCAAGAATTGCACCCAGCAAGTGGTGGAGAACCTGTACAAAAAATTGATGCTCCCTGGAAGTCAGTTAAGCATTTATGTACACATTTATCTTCACACATGTGCAAACATGTGCATTCGCACATTCACGTGTGTTTCACTCGTGACATGGTTACACATTTCCAGTTAAGCCAAACCCATCACCATAAAAATGAAGTCTACCCATCTTTAAAATGAAGTATGCATGCAGCAAATTACATAGGGAAAAGAAAAAAACAAAAAAAAAGTCAAAAAGAAAGCAATTCAGAAGGGCAACTGAACAGAAAGTTGTAGTTAATTATGATTTATAAACTTATTAACTTGCTAAGCATTGTAACGAACCAAAGAACAAATTTAATTTTAAATAACATTAAAGTAGTGGAGTTGCCTAGATGAAAACATGAGCCAAGGAAATGTATTTAAAGACTGAGAAATCACACTTTTTTAGGAAAGAGCCCAAATGTCACCTTTTAATTCAGCTTTATTCATTTAACATGAATGCAAGTAGAACTAATACAGAATAATAACAACTCAACATTTCCTAGATAATTGTTATTTAGTGAAATACTGAGTGCATTTTTTCCTCCTTTGACACAAGTTGTATATTATTTGCAAAAACAAATTACCATGTCAATTTGTAGTTTTGAACCTTAATGTTCTCTGTGCACCTACTCTGTGCAAATTATAGTCTAATAATTTATATATTATACATGTACAATTAGGCAGAAGAAGGCATCATAGTCTCTAATTTGAAATCAAAAGAAATTAGAATTATGTAGAAATGTTGGTATTTGGGAAATCATATGAAATAGGATGACAAAACTGTTTTACTTAATTATATAAGATATTTAAGTTGAATTATATATTTGAACTTCCCTGGTTTTGCTCAAAAGCATGTGAAACAAGAGAGATATTGTAGCGGGAAATAAGTCAGCAGGTATTTCATCAGGCACTTCCAGCTTGTTAGCGCTTTAGCATCCGGGTACTGATTTCGTTACGACACCAATCTCTTCAATTTTAATACGGACTGATGATTAGAGACAAAGGAGAACAATGGTGTGCCTCTCTATAGGTAGAAGTTTTAAGGAACTAAAGCATTCACAACCCCCACTCTTTTGTCAATGATGAATACGTTTCCACAGAGCACATGGGTTTCAGGCTCATCTCATCTTTGTTTTCCTAAATACCGCAGGCAGACCTCATCAAATCTCGCCTTTATCTCACCTTTATCAAATCACCTTTATCAAATCTCTCCCTTTTTTATATATAATAAAATTGTACATATACAGTAGACCCTTGAACAACACAAGGGTTGGGGCGCCGATCCCCACCCAGTTGAAAATCTATGTATAACTTTTGACTTCCCCAAAATGTAACTGCTAATAGCCTACTATTGACTGAGAGCCTTACCAGTAACATAAACAGTCAATTAACACGTATTTTGTATGTTTTATGTATTATATACCATATTCTTACAATAAAGCAAGCTAGAGAAAAGAAAATGTTATTAAGAAAATCAGAAGGAAGATAAAATGTATTTACTATTCACTTAGTGGAAGTGGATGATCATAAAGGTCTTCGTGCTCATTATGTTCACATTGAGTAGGCTGAGGAGGAGGAACAGGATTACGAGGAGGAGGTTATCTTGCTGTCTCAGAGGTGGTAGAGACAGAAGAAAATCCATGTCTCACTGGATTCTCACAGTTCAAACCTCCATGTTGTTCAAGGGTCAAATGAGCACTTTAAATGTCTGCCACAGTGTAACATGTTTTCCGTAGATTATCTGATCTCTCAAAACGATCAATTGAGATAGTATTAAGTCTATCCCAGTGATGAAGAAATAGAGGAGTAGATAATTTACCAGTGTTCTCTATACAAGCACAGTGGTTCAGGCCTGTACTCTTAGCACTTTGGGAGGCCAAGGTGGGTGGATCACCTGAGGTCGGGAGTTCGAGACCAGCCTGGCCAACATGGTGAAAATCTGTCTGTACTAAAAATATAAAAATTAGCTGGGTGTGGTGGTGTGTGCCTGTAATCCTAGCTACTTGGGAGGCTGAGGCAGGAAAATTGCTTGAATACAGGAGGCGAAGTTTGCAGTGAAGCCTAGCTCTCACTGCTGCACTCCAGCCTGGACGACAAAGCAAAACTCTGTCAAAAAAAAACAAAACAAAACAAAACATTTCTGAACTCATCAGGCCTAGTGAGTGGATCTAGGCATGGATCTCAGACTTTCTGACTCTGTTGGGTGTTGTTGTCAAGTGTCTTACTTAGTACCATGAAACCCATTTGGTGGATGGTCAGATGGCTATTGTGTGGGTTGGTTGGGTTGTTGGTTGTTGTGTTTGCATTACTTTTCCAATAAATTGGAAGCCTCTTGAATGCAGGGATTGCAATGTTTGTTTATTCTGGAAGCATTGATTGCCTAGTACATGCTAGCCAATGTTCTGAGTAATTGGACTATAGCAAGGAATAAAATAGAAAAAAAATACTGTGTCTCTTGGAGCTTACTGTATGGTAGAGGGAAAAAGACAAATACAAATTTACAAATAAATATATAATGTGCCTGGTGCTGTGGGGAAAAATAACCCAGGAAGTGGAAAAGGAAGTCTTAAAGGTTAGGAGGCAGGGTAGCTATTTCATAAATGGTGGGTCAAGAAAGGCATCAAAATAAAGTGATAGTAATCCCAGGCAAAGGAGCAGTGATTACCAAAGACATGAAGCATGACTCTATGATGTCCCTTGTGAAAGAAACACCAACAAGACTAGAGTGGCTGAAGCCAGGTGCAAGTGGGCACAGTTGTAGCAGGTGAGGTCAGAGAAGTAGCAGAACAAGGGAGTTTCCCATCAGATAGAGTCTGAAGGCTATTTTAAGACCTTTGGTTTATAAATAGAATACCTGGTATGGTTCCCATTCAATAGATTTTTATTTCATGTTTTTTAAAAGAGAGACATGACTTTGACTTCTAACAGGTCACACTTTGTCCTACTGATGTGGAATTATCATTAGGTAAATTATAGGGCTGGTGATGGATTCCATAACTTCTGCAAAACTGATTTAAATTTTCATAAGTAAATTCATAATAGTATAAAATATATTTCTTAATGACTTCATAAAACAATTAATTTTCAACCCAGATCAATAAAGTCCTTAACAAGTGGTGACCCCAGACAAATCCTGTAGTATAGGGTCATCATCCCGAACTATACTCAGGACTCCAATTTTTTAAATATAGTTTTTTATGGGATAATTTAAGCTGTTGTATGAGGAATCAGGCTTTACCTAATTAGCATTAGCTGCTGGGGTATTCAGGAAAAAGTGAATCTCAGAGAGAGAGAGAGAGAAAGGGGAGAAGAGAGAGACAAAAAGGAGGAGAAGGATGTAGGTACAAAATCTAGCTGAGTCTACAGTTGGGATCAGGGAGAGATTCTGGGAAGGTTTTCCTCGATTTTTTTTTTTTTCCATAAAACCTCATTCTATCTAACTAAAATAGATTGATGGTAGTCCATTACCCCTTATTTCTTTTATTTTATTTTTATTTATTTATTTATTTATTTTTTTAAAGAGACACAAAACAGAAATGTTCCCTTGATTCAGCCTCCAAAGAGTGTCAGCTGCATCTGCCAGGCTACCTTATTTGGACAAGTTACAAATTTAGGGTGGCAAAATGTGGAGCTGGTGAAACAGCCCGTTGGGATGGTGTTGAACCATCGAATTAACCTGTCTTGAACTTGAAATAGCAGTATTGCAATTTAAACCATTTTAGATGGGTTTTCCCTTTGTTGCAACTGAAAGCTGGCTAGGTAATAAAAATTCATATAATTTAAGCTGTTGTTTGAGGAAGGTAAGTGATCCATCAAAAACTCAGTGAACCAGGCCAGGAGTGGAGGGTACAAAGATGACCAAATTCCTTAGTCTGGCTGAACTTTAATTTACTGATTTATAAAATTGTACTACTAATACTGATTTTGTAATCTTAACATGGATATTATTATTATTAACTTTGGGCTTTGGAAACAAGAAAATCAGCAAAGGGATTACTATTGTTTATGTGGAAAAGTTCAATGTGCTTCTGGCCAATAGAGTAGTTCCAATATAAGATTTGCTAAATGGAGGGTGAGCCCTCTCTTAAGAATATTAACACTTAATGTGGATGTCTAAAATGTAGATGAATTTTAAGTTTTTACCCTGATAGAGGCTAGGCTAGACCATCGTGCTGTCATGGAAAGAACAGACTTTGGAATCTGGAATCCAGAGGGCTCTGTGATTTATTGCTATGCAACTTGGGAAGAGAACATAACTCCTCTTAATTCACTGAGAAAATAGAAGCTATATCAGAAGTTCCACCTGCATCCATCACCACATACAGCAAAGTCTCTGCATTCATATCCACAAGCTGTGTCTTTTCCTGTCTTAGGATGAATGAACTCACATTGCTTCAAAGGCCCACTTCCGCAATGTGCCCTGGGCCCTCTCTCACCTAACCAAGGACGTCTCTTTTGCTATCTTCTCTCTTTCCTGCATTATCAAGTTTCCCTACTTACTTATTATTCCCATTATTATTCAAAAACATTGTAGGTGGGTGTGGTGGTTCACGCCTATCCCAGGTACACAGTGAGACATGATGGCATCACTGCACTCCAGCCTGGGTGGCACAGCAAGACCCTGTCCTACCTCCTATCTTATCAAAAGCTCTCTCTTTATTCCATAACTTCTTTAAACTATTGCCCAATGTCTCTGTTTCCCTTTTCAGGAGAATTCCTTGATGTCTTCACTTCTCTCCTTTCTATTCTCTCTTGTACCAATTTCAATTAGCCTTTCAATCTGATCTCTCCACTGAAACTACTCTCCCAGTTACCTGTGTTACCAAATACCATGGTCACTTATTAGTTTTCATTGCAGGTATTATTATATCAGCCACAATTGACACAAACTCCCTTCATCTTTCTATACTTGGCTTGAGGGACAACACTCAGTTTTCTTCCTACCTCACTGGCCATCGTTTTTCATTTTCCCTTTCTGGTTCCTCCTCGTCCTGTAAGCTCAAAATAGTGACATGCCCAGGACTGACTCTTGAACCTTTTATCAACTGCGTTTAATCTGTACCTTATTTCATTCAGCCCTCTAAATGTGGAACTCATATGTTTATCTGCTTATTTGACTAAACATCTCACAATTAATCCATCCCAAACCGAACTCTGGATTTCTTCCCATCCCACCCCCAAATCAGTTTCTTCTGCATTCTTCTCTTAGTAAATGGTGACTTCATCATCAGTTTCTCAATGCACAAACTTGGGAATCGTGACTGAGTTTTCTTTTCATAGGCCTTCTCTAATTTATAAGCAAATCCTTTCAGATTCATCTGTGAACTATTAAAAATCCAACCATCTCTTATTATTTTGCTGTTTTTTTTCCGAGTCTAAGCTACTGATATTTCTCACTTGTTTCTGATTTGCTTACCCTGTTCCCAGTCTCTTTCCCCCGGCAGCCAGAATGGCCTTTGTAAGATAGACCATGCCACACCTTGGCTCAGAATCCTCCAGCAGTTTGTATCTCTTTCTGTAAAAAAAAGCCAGAGTCCTGGAAACTGTCTTCAAGTCTCACATGATTGCGGCACCACCAACTGCCACTTTTCTGACCCCTTCTCCCACTACCTTCCCCTTCCTCCTTTCATTCAAGCCACATTTGCTTCTGTTGTTCCTTGAAGCATGCAAGCACTCAGGGCCTTTGCATCTGGTTCCTCTCTGCCTGACTGCTTGTCCCCACTTACCTGCCTGGCCAGCTTGCCCACTTCCTTCAGGCCTCTACTCAAATATCCTCTTTTCAGAGAAGCCTTCCTTGACCAACATATACAAAATAGCCTCTCCTCCATAGCACTGTATCCCCTTATCTTATTTAGTTTTCTCCAAAGGAGTTTAAACCAAGTAACATGTATATTTGTTTCTCATAGGTGCTCTGCCATTATATTATAAGCAGCACAAGAAAGTGGTTTGCTTGGTTTTATTCACTGCCACACTTAGAACTGCATCTACCGTGTCATAGCCACTCCATAAATATCTACTACATCATAAATAAACAATGAATGTAATAATCATCTATAGTTACACAGACTATAACCACCAATGCCACATATGGCAGATTTCATACTCATTTCTATTTCCTTATCTTTCTCTACATAAACAAATACATTGTTTGATTTTTCTGTTCATTTGTCCTACAGAGTGGAGACCTTATAATTTATTCCATTTCATATTCTAATTGTTTAACTGAACACGAAAGCCAAACCATCTTCACACATGATTTTGAACTATTCACAAACGAGTCTTTTAACAGTGGGGTAGCCTTTCTGGAAACAGATGAGTCAGACTTTCCTTACACATTTGCCCATTTTTTGAACAGTTAGTCTCTTTCCATTTTTAATTCACTCTTCTCATTAACAGCATGATAAGCATATGTGCCAAATAACGCCTTACTATTTCAAATAATATTTGGAAGATAGGGTAAAACAATGGGGCTGAGGCGGGTGGTGAGTTCTCTGAGTGGGAGTTTTAAAATTGTTTATATGTCTTCTAGAAAAATTAAACCTACTTGTATTGCAGCACTGGGTTTCTTAGCCAGCTTTTGCCTTTGATATGTGTGCATTGCCTTGGTAAACTCTTTTTTGTATTATTCATGAACTTATTTTTATTAATTCTTCACTCCCAGCCATTTCTAGAAATACACGCTTTCGTCCTATTTGGGATGCTCCAGAAATAGTGATATATTAAAAAAAAGGTTTTTATTGAAGGAGTTTTATAACCTATATATGACGGTCAGTGACACTGATGTCCTCTTTAATGTGGAAAATGCATGAGGCGGGGTAAACGACCTAGCCTTTCTAGCCCATTCCGCTTCAGAAGAATATAACTGTCCTATCAATCTTTACATGCTGTGCTTGTTATCTACTTAATCAATTAACACAGACGTCCATACCGGGTATCACCATTGAAAAAATGGGTTGCATAATAGGTGATTTAAGCCTCACTTTGTCCTCATGTGATTGTAAGAGTCACCGTGTTGTCTTGGGAAGAACGTGACCTTTGAGTTAGTTGAGCATTAATTTAAACACCAGCTTTAACATAACAACCCTATGACCTTAGGCAGATTACTGAGGGTGATGGTTAATATTGAGTGTCAAGTTGATTGGATTGAAGAACACAAAGTATTGTTCCTGGGGTGTGTCTGTGAGGGTGTTGCCAAAGAAGATTAGCATTTGAGTCAGTGGACTGGGAGAAGCGGACCCACCCTAAGTCTGGGTGGGCACCATCTAATCAGCTGCCAGCATAAAAGCAGGCATGGAAAGAGCAGACTGGCTGAGTCTTCTGGCCTCCGTCTTTCTCCCATGCTGGATGCTTCCTGCCCTCAAACATCAGATTCCAAGTTCTTCAGCTTTCGGACTCTTGGACTTAACACCAGCAATTTGCTAGGGGCTCTTGGACCTTCAGCCACAGACTGAAGGCTGCACTATTGGCTTCCCTACTTTTGAGGTTTTGGGACTCGGACTGGCTTCCTGGCTCCTCAGCTTGCAGATGGCCTATTGTGGGATTTCACCTTCTAATCATGCGAGCCAATTCTCCTAATAAACTCCCCTTGATTTATTCATCTGTCCTATTAGTTCTGTTCCTCTAGAGAACCCTGACTAATACACTGAGTCAGTTTGAACTTACCTTGTTCATCCCTAAGAAAAATAGAAAGAAGAATAATGGATTTTATAAGGTTGTGGTCAAGACTGAGTGACAACTAACCGAGAACAGTCTACAATGTACCTGGAAAATTGTGGCGATAGTAGCTCTCTTTCCCTTCTTCAACCACCTGTACGTTAGAGTCCTCTTTGCTAACTATTCCAGTTCATTTTTATTATTGTTTCACAGAACCTCCCTGAAGAAAGATTATACAAATGGACCTTGTTGAACTCGAGAGGCCATTTCATTTGCCAGTGAAATGTGGGCCAAGTGCTGTGTCACTTGTGAGCAGGAGAAGCCTGGCTCATCACACGTCTTTGTAATCTTGGTCATGACAACCAGAGGACAGGCACTCTATTAGCATGAGTTCCAGAGTGAAGATGACAGAACACATTGCTGTAGCTGTGCAGCAGACGTGTAACATGAGAGAGCAGTAACACTCCCTTTTTTCAGGCACTAGGATTTGCAGGATGTTTATTATCACTGCTTAACCCAGCCTATCCTGACTGATATTCACTCTCCACTCCTCTCCCACCACCAACAAAACAGTAGCCAGTGTGTCCCAGTGAAAGAAAACATTAAAAAATTCTTCCCTAGAATTAATTATGGCCAAGTATCTTTGTGAGTTGTTAAAATTATTCATGGATGCTATCTGCCCTTAAAGAGATCATACTTATTATTTCAGCATATGTTGATATATATTATCTCTGTTCCACTCACACAAGATATTCTCTGACCCAGAAACATGAAGGAGATGTCACAAAGGGTCCTTCTGTGAAAAGGGTGTGGAGAGAAGAGAGAGTTTTCTCATTGTAACTGCATCATATTCTACATATGTCCCAAAGTGATGGGCTTGCTGCAGCATCTGTTATTGTAGAAGGACAAAAAGCAATTCCACAAGCTATTTTAGTTTTCCTAATGGAAAAACTAGATGCCGCAGATGAAAGAGTTATTAGAAAAATAATCTTAGCTTTTCTGTAAAAGCATCCAAAATGTGCTGCACGTCGTGGGCAGCCCGTCAGCACTATGAAGCTGTACATTAACAGATAGGATTTCTAACCAAAATATATCTTACATTTAAAGATGTTTCTCCCAGAAAGTCTCTGGAGGAAAAGAAGAGCCAGAAAAGACAGCTGAAGGTGAGTGAACGTGTTTCATCCTCCTTTTCAACGCAGCCTGTTCCAAGGACAGGTAGAAGCCCGGAGACCAGAGTTCACCCAGGTTACTCCCCCAACCTGTGTTTTCTCCCCTCCCTTTCCTGGCCTTCTGCTTCCTTGACACCCTTCTCCAAATCTGCTTTTGATGATGTGCATCTCTGTCCCTGACTCTTGCCATTTCTCCTTTCTCTCAAATTTTAATTCAAAAAATTAATGGTGATAAAATACACATACCAGAACATTTATCATCTTAACCACTTTTAAGTGTATATATCGTTAGTATATAGTATGTTCATATCATTGTGAAAACTGAAATTCTATACCCTTTAAACAACAAGTCTCTCTTTCCCCTTCCTCCAGTCCCTGGCAACTACCATGCTTATTTGTCATTTCTAGGAGTTTCATTATACTTGATACTTCATATAAGTGAAATCATACAGTATTTGTTTTTTTAGTGACTAGCTTATTTCATTTTGCATAATGTCCTCAAGGTTCATCCATGTTGTAGCACGTGTCACAATTTCCTTCCTTTTGAAGGCTGAATAATATACAGTTGTGTGTACACACCACATTGTGTGTATTCATTCATCTGTGGATAGACATTTGGGTTGCTCCCACCTTTTAACTACTGTGAATAGTGCTGCTATGAACATGGTGGTGCCATTTCCTCCCAATATTATGCTGACTTTGTGCAGATCTCAGCCCTAGATAAAATGAGTTTGCTCTTCCATCCCCAGTTACATTTGACCAGGGATCAAGTAGCAGATCAGGAACTGGAGGGAGGTGATGAGGTGCTCACTCAGCCGTAAAATTGAAGGGGCCCCAAAGCACTCAGAAATCAAGGCAAGTGATATTTCAATGCACCATTTTAACATATCAAAACGGAATGTGAAAATTCATGATGAACAAAATATCAAGATATTAAAATAAGGGGACAGTAACAGTATTGTTCAGAACCATATGGGAGCAAAAAAAAAAAAAAAAATCAGCAATACTATCTTGCCTTTATTTAAAATTTGCTATTTTGTTCATCATGGCATTTGGCATTTTTACTTTTAAAATAGTTTTATTTTACTTATTTTAAAATATTATATTAAAATATTATTTATCTTGTTTACTGAGCTTTTTGCTGCCTCCTTAAATAGTGCAACTCCTATGAGTACTTCACTCCCCTCTCCTCAGTCCCAGTCCTGTCAAACAAATTAGAGTTTTGTGCTTATGGTGGCCAATTGGCTTTATACAATGAGATCAGACCAAGATGTTGCTTCTTTTTTATTGTCTTTCTAAACCTAAGAAGCAAGGAAACTTCCATAGCTTAAGCTCTCTCATCAATTCTGCACATGATCTGCCAAATATATCATTCTCTGGAACACACTTTTTTGTGAAAATAAATTTTTCATGGCCAAATTAGTTTTGTAGGTAATCAGTAGAATGGAGTTAAATAGACATTACTTTAGGATGTCTAAAAACATGTGCTGGATGTGCTAATGTATAGTGAGGTGCCAATATATGTTGTCAGTGTCTAAGATAGGTAGAGCCTGAAGTATTTTCATATTTGAGCAAGAAAGTATCTTTTCAAGGGCATTATACCTTAAATAATTATGCCAGACTAGCTTTCCATGCAAGACATCCTGAGAAATGCCTAGACAGTGTTGGAAAAGAGATCTCAATACATGTTCTTGGAGAAGATGCACACAGCTTGTGAAGAGGTAAATTAATAATAGGTGTGCTGACACAACCTAAAAAAATGGTGTCACAACAGAAAGTTGAAAATAGCTCACTTGCCACTCTGGGGGAAGAAAGTTTACGTTTCATGATTTAACATCCTCCTGTTGTTAGATAACACACAGCTTCATGTAGTCTAGAGTAGGAGAGATGTGAATTATCATTCACCAGTCTTTTAAAGCTTCTATGCTTTCCCTGACAGAAAAATACCATTTTGCTAATTTCATTTTGACTTTCATAAAATCATCATTTAGAGTTGAAAGATAGGGTCAAAGCTGGCTTTACAAGAAGGTGAGGAAATGAATTGAAATTGATTGATTTGAAGGCATAGAAAAAGGCTTCTCTCTCAGCATATAATGGTGAAATCCATTACTCTGGGAGAGGTGAGGCAGAGGAGCTTCTTTTTATTAGTTATTGGCAGATCAGCAGTCTTAAAGACATCCCTTTGTGAAAAGTAGACAAAGTTTATTAGTTGCTCTCCATATGCAAGACCCTGTGGTAAGCACTTAATGTAGATTATCATTTTTAATACTTATGACGGTCCCATGAGGTAGAAGATATAATTACTCCCATTTTGCTTAAGAGGAGATTAGTTCAGAGAGGTTAAGTCACTTACCAAACTCACATACCTAGTAAATGACGAAGCTTGGATCTAAGGCCAAGCAATCTGACTCCATAGTCAACTCATAACCACTAGAGGCTAGAAGCTTAAAACATTTGCCTTCTAATGTACCAGCAGGGGTTATGGTGGCATCCAATTGATGGTAAATTCGGGTGGAAATGCAAACCTTTCTGGCTAGGGCTAACTTACAGTATGTTAACTCAAGAGAATTAAAGAACAACCATGAGAAGGGGTAGCAGGACCATCAGATCTGCATCAATATAATAGTTTCATGCTTTTCATGCAAATATTACATCATGCTAGTAAAAGAGAAAACAAAGAAAAGCATTTCACGGTGATTTGGAGATGTCAGAGTGGTATTACTTCCTACAAAACCAGAAAATATAAATCTATCTGTATCACACGTGATCCACAAGCATCCAGAGAAGGAAAGAAACTTAGAGGTAAATGATTCAATGATTCTCAGTACCTGACTGTGACACTCTTCTCCAAATACCTATGTTCTCCTCCATATTTCTCATCCCCTTTGAAGAGGCAGACCCATGGGATGAATTCTGACCAATGGATTTGGCTAAGATTTAAGAGCCAGTGCACAATCCCTCAGCTACCTCTTCTCTCCACCTGCTGCAAGGACATAAACATTTCAATGGCACAAAGACAGAGCATCTTGCATTGTTACTGCAAAGAAGACATCTTTTCTGGAGAGTCACCCAAGCAGTGGATTTGTGAATAAATAAATCTTATGTTAAGTTTCTGATATTTTGTGGTTAATTTGTGACCATAGTACTACATAGCCTATTCTAATGAATATGTAGTGACTATCAGAATCACTAGGGAACATACAAACATAATTCATATTATAGGTCAAAACTTCAGTCTACTAGCTTAAAATTTTAAGCATGGAGAGGAAATCTCTATTCTTACACAAGCTAAGATAGTCTAATAATTAGCAATTATGAAAAATACTGTTAGATGTCAGCTAGTTCCACTTAGCCTTTCAATCTGTTTTCTTTCCAAACTCTACTTTTATACATATAAAAATCAAAAGAACACCAATAGATGTTGAAGCTAAGCCTTGGGAATCCTATTAGAGCAAGATGAGGATTGTGAGTTTGACAATTAGCTGTGCTATTTATTACTGGTGTACCTGTGGGCAAATTATTTAACCCTTCTGAGTCCATTGTTATTTATTAGGAAATCAGAGCTTTAAATAGTGTCTACTTCTAGGTGATGGGACTGTTATCTGTCTTGATTAGATATTTGACACACAAATGTATACATTTGAAGAAATTTATGAAATTATATAGATAGAATATGTGTATCTCACTGAATATAAGTTTAACTCAATAATGATTATAATAATAACTAATAATAAAATACTACCTGCTTTGCAAAGGTCTTGTAAGGATTGAATCAGTAACAATGGAGAATATTTGTAATGATGCCTGACACAAAGAAAGCCCTTAGAAAATAGTAGCTATTATTATATTTATATTATGTACTAGGTATTATTTATTAGTTATAATTATCAGAATATATTCCAAGGTTACATGTAAGTAAATCCATATCAGATTTGGAAAGCTGGGAAGAGAACTCAAATTACTTTAGATTGTGAGTTGTGTTTTCAAGATGTGTTTCTTTATGTTTATAGTGCATAAATTCTCTTCACTGAAAGTACTTCAAAGAACAAATTCCATATTTACTCTGTTTCTTACAGAATGTTGTGGATTCATACCCCAGCTTGCCCATGATTCATAATTTTACAAAATGTTGCATGCTCTAACACACCGTATATATTTTGTTATGCTTTTGCTATAATTAATCAAGCAAAAAATGAGTATTTTATTTCCTAATGACAACTTTGTGCCTGCAAAGAAAAACCTTGCCAAAATGTTAATGTATCTATATGGTCGTCTGCATCGCAATGCACAATACTTAATTCTAATTTCAAGCTTTAATTGCTATAGGCCATAGTGATGAAGAATTTTGCTTTTCTAAAAAAAAGACACTTTCAGTAGGTTTTCTCTGTAAGAAATGCAACATAGTGTAATGATATATGACACATAAAGCACCACTGAATAAAGAAAACAAAGCATTACAAATGTGTTTAGAGAGAGACAGTTAAGTTGCTACAAATTTTAATTCACTGGAACCCAAGAAGAGGCACGCAACAATAATAGACTTTAAGAACAAGGCAAAAGCTGTTGTCATTAAAAAAAAATGCATGAAGTGTTCATATAGATTCTTTCATCAAAAGGACCCCAGAAAATATTCAAGTGTTTATTGAGTTTCTATTTTGTCCCTTGTTTTGTGGCTGAAATTATAGGAATACAAACAATGAGAAAAGCAAGATTTTTTTTTTTTCTAGTAAATTTACACTTTGTGTTGGCTCTGTTGTCTATAACTGGGGTTTTAATAAGTTGCTGGTCTCTTGACTCCGGAACTCAGAGCAACAACAATAACAAGAAGCTCTGAGATTAAAAACCATAAAATAACATAAAATAAAATAAAATAAGTGATAAATACATAAAATCATCTAAAAGAGATAAATGACTTCTTGGCAACAGCAAGATTTAGCTAGAGAAATGTTACTTGCTTTAATATATTTGAAGAAAAGTGTGGCTATCAAAAGAGAGGAGCAGTTGATGAGAGAAAGAGATTTACAAGTGTCCTAGCAAGGTATGTTGGAAAAGAGAGGCTAAATGTGCTCTATGGCCCTCTTTCCTGTGACAGGCCTAGACCTAGTGCAGGAATAATACAGAGGCCATCAGGCTTAGAGCCTTGAGCATCTGAATTACTGCTGAACTCTCCTTCTTTGTTTGTGAGATTTCCCCAAATCTGCCATTATAACTACTCTTTTCATGCAATTCCCAACACACACACACACACACACACACACCTCATTGTTACCAACTTGATGATCTTGTTTAGTTTGTTATAAGTAGTCCATATCACTCAACTTTCCTGTAAGAAGATAGTAAACACATGTCCAGCTTCTACAATTTCCATACAGTGTATAATTTTTTTTTTTTTTTTTTTTTTTTTGAGACGGAGTCTGGCTCTGTCGCCCAGGCTGGAGTGCAGTGGCTGGATCTCAGCTCACTGCAAGCTCCGCCTCCCGGGTTTACGCCATTCTCCTGCCTCAGCCTCCCGAGTAGCTGGGACTACAGGCACCCGCCACTTCGCCTGGCTAGTTTTTTGTATTTTTTAGTAGAGAGAGGGTTTCACCGTGTTAGCCAGGATGGTCTCGATCTCCTGACCTCGTGATCCGCCCGTCTCGGCCTCCCAAAGTGCTGGGATTACAGGCTTGAGCCACTGCGCCCGGCCAATTTTTTTGTTTAATTATGTTAACAACCCCCCAAATTAGATATCAGTATTCCATAATCATATGCAATCCAAATATTCTCTTTTCTTTCAGTTGGTAAGCTGCAGGAAAAGTACTTGGTTTCACCTATGGTAACCCAGATTCATAACTCAGCCCTTTTTTAACATTTTATCACCCCAAATCAATCCAGTGTCACAAAAGAATTATCAAACATGATACAATTACTGAAGGTGTATGCCAGAAAAATAGAGATCTTATGTTACCTCACAGATATAGGTACCATGAGACATTCCCCTTTTCCACAGCTGCTTCCTGGCTTTAATGCCAGTGATGGCACCTGGAGTTGTGCACTGTAACAGCCTAATACAATTTAGCTCTACCTTGACTCTGACTTCCAGTTTTGTTTTTTGTCTTTTTTTGAGATGGAGTCTCACTCTGTTGCCCAGGCTGGAGTGCAGTGGTGCAATCTCTGCAAGCTCTGCCTCCCGGGTTCATGCCATTCTCCTGCCTCAGCCTCCCGAGTAGCTGGGACTACAGGTACCCGCCCCCACGCCCGGCTAATTTTTTGTATTCTTAGTAGAGACGGGGTTTCACCTTGTTAGCCAGGGTGGTCTCAATCTTCTGACCTCGTAATCCGCCTGCCTTGGCCTCCCAAAGTGCTGGGATTACAGGTGTGAGCCAGCACGCCCGGCCCCAATTTTTCATCTTCTGGGCCAGCAAAGTACTCAGTCAAACAAAACATTCTCCTGGAGCTCTGGTTTCCTTGAGAAAGAAATCTGGAAGCCATCTTTTTCCACTAAAGTTTTTTTCTTGATGGTCCCCATCCATTCTGCATAGTATTTATTTCTTCTACACACTCTCAGGGTTCCTCTTAGGAGGAATTCTGTTCAGTGATTGCCCTCATTGCCTTACAAGTAGGTGGAGCAGAAAGCTTCTGTTTTGTCCAGATTGTCTCCACTTAACTTTGAGACAACTCAAACGTTAGGAAAATGTAATCAATGCTCGAATCAATCATCATTTCTAGGACTCAGACAAGAATGAATTCTTGGTCTTGCAAAGATGATTAGATATTGGAATTCACTACGCTTTTCAAAGTTACATTAGTCTGTAATAGCCCTGGAGAACCTTCAGCTGGCATTTCCCTAGATACTGCAGCCCATGTGCGTTTCTGTCCACCTGCACAGGAAAGAAAAGCAGGCACAGAAAAACAAAAAATCCAGTAGTACAAGACAGCACATGATTCAGGATCTAACTTTGTGGTGCAGAGGATAGCTTCTATAGGAGCTTGAGAGGGAACCTCAGGAACCAGAGAATTGAGTAAAGGTTTCATAATGGTGGTAGGTCTTGAAGAAAGAAAGATGGAGAACGTATGTCATGTAAAGAAAGCATTTTATATAAAAAATCTATGCACATCTTATATAAAAAACTATACTTTCCATACATTTTTATTTACTACTGAGGTTGGCATGTTTATGTAAATCATCTCATCCAACTTGGATTTTTAAATCCCTTGGGGGAAAGAGGCTATCTATCAAAATTGCTTAGAATCATTTGCTTTCAGATATATGTTTAATTTCATTATACTTGATATCCTGATGATATCCCCAAATCACCTCACCATTTTTGATTTTCCAATTCCTTTTCATGTTCTTCAACTTACCATACCTAAGTCCCTCTTGATTTCTCTTTTTGAGAAGATGTGTATGAACCATACATATAAATTGATCTCTTCTCATGCAATTGTGAAGTAGTAGCTCTTCCTAAGAAGGATGAAATGACCTCAAGAAGAATGGGTTCATCAGAGACAGAATTAAACTAGTGAATCTGTCATCAATAATTGCAACTTGTATAATCAGTAATGTATAGCTTAGTATATAAAAAATTAGAGTATTTAAGTAACCAAGTCTCGTATTTTCCCAAAATAAATCTGGCTTAAGCCTAGGATTATCTATTATATGCTCCCCTCCCCTCCCCTCCCTTCCCCTCCCCTCCCCTCTCCTCTCTTCTCTTCCTACCTTCTCTCCCTATGGCTCTGTAAAACAGAAAGAGAACTGATTTTGTGGTCAGACACACATGGATCTGACTGTTACTATCTGGCTGACCATGAATAGATGGCTTCACCTCCTAGAGCCTCAGTTCCCACTGCAAAAAGAGATCGATGACATCAACTACTCAAAATTGCTGTGCAGGTTAAATGAGATGGTATATGCAAAATGCAAACTATCTAGCAGAGGGAATATGTACCTCGTATACAGTAGCTGCCCTGCAAACATTATCTATCATATGACCATTAATAGTAATTGTAGTAGCATTGGCAGTGATAATCAGAGTAGTTTTAACATTAGTAGAAATAAACTTTTTTTCCAAGGCATATGTCATTTTAACTAGACTTGTTACAATTTCCACTAAAATGTATACATAAAAGAGATCATGGTGGTCCTGTAATACTCTCTCTTACCCAAAGCAGAAGTATCCTGTGAAATATGACACTACCTGTTAAATGGACATATAGCCTGAGTTTCCATGCTGGAAGGGAACCAAAGCTCCCTATTCCCAGGAGCACAAGATCTAGCGGCATAGACCTTTCTTGCCAGAAACCCTGCCTTGGACTAAGCAAAATTCTCCCTCCCTGAAGCTCCCATCCATTAGTCTCAGTTTTGTACCTCCTGGGTCAAGCAAAACGGATCTAATCACTCTTGTTCATGACAGCTGTTTAGATATTTGAACAAAGGGTATTCTCTTCTGTAAACTGTCTATCTTCAAATTATCTCATCATGTGGCTCACATTCCAGGACCTTCAATGTCTTGAATGTCAGTATCACACCAGAACTAAAAACTCTTGCATAGGCCATGATGGCACAGAGAGCATAGAGCCACCTATGATCTGCCTTGTGTTTATCAATGTAGCTAAGTAAGTGTCCAATTTATTAGTGTTGAAAGTTATTAAGTATATGAATCAATAAAGTATCTAGATCTATGATGTATATTTGTGTTTATACATGTAAGTTGTATATGTATATGTGTTTATGTAGATATTTCTTTATCTCTCTTTCCTCTGCAAGAAAAGATCCTTGTCAATAGTTTCTTTTTTTTTCCACCTCAGCCTCCTGAGTAGCTGCAATTATAGGCACACTCTGTTGTGTCTGGCTAATTTTTTACTGGCTAATTTTTTAAGTGATGGTCTGGCTAAATTTCTCTATTCTACCAGAATCTTCTGTAAATATACAAACTTTTAGCTTAAAAAATAGTCTCACTTTATTTTATACATCTGCTACATCCAAAACAGTTTTATCTGATGATTGATTATTTTGTAGCACATCTTCCAATTTTTTTCTTCTGTGACTCATCTGACTTAAAGAAATTAGACTGGGTGCATTTTCTGCCTTTCATTGATGTAAGCAAAGCTAGAGGAGCCGAGCCATTCAGACGGTAAATACACATGGTAAATTTTGCTTCTTTTGCTAAACACTTCTTAGTCAATCAAGAATTGCTTATACTAAAGACTGAATGCTGGCTGTGTATCCCATGGCAGAGAACTGGTAATGCAATTTGGGCCACTTAATGGTTTCTTCTTTTACTCTACTTTTCCTTTATATTCTAAAATAAAATGTCTTTTGAGGAGCTGGCATGACACGGGATTTTTTTTTCTTCTGTACCTCTGTCTTCCTTACCTCTTCCAGCATTCCTCCTTTCAACATGCCCTTTGGCAGTAAAGGTTAGTAGAAATTTATTGAATACTTGCTCTATGCCGTTTGCTTGAGACACATCAACGAAGTGCCTATAATGATTGGCCTCTAGATGTCTCTTGCAGAGACTGGGTGAGACGACAGCATAGGGAAGAATACACTGAGGCAAGATAAAATTACAGACATGATTCTCTGTGGGAAGGGACAAGGGCAGGAGATATTTTTCTGAAATGTATGATCCCTTAGCTCAGCTTTGAGAGATGAAAGATAAAAAAGGGTAGCAGGGAGAACACAGGGAGGAGGAGTAAATAATTCACTGAGTATATTTACTATCTTCTGGGCACTGTGAATCATCATCTTCCTAACCCACGAGAATTATCTGAAGCAGGTACTGACACCGTGACCATTCTACAGATGTGGAAACTGGAAGCTCATAGAGGGAAATCAGTTGCTCACAGCAAGCAAGGGATATAAGCAGGACTTAAACTTGTGAAGCTCAATTTCTAAGTCCATGGTCTCTGCCATGGAATTCTGCTCCCTTCTCAGATAGGACCAGAAAGGAAAAGTTGGAAAAGAGTGATGGTACAGACATTTTAGGTAGAAAAGAGAACGGGTGATAATCCTGTGATGCAAGAACAGCAATCAAATGTCCCTGAGTGGCAACACGAGAGGACGGAGCTGACCTCTGCACTGAGCTCTGGGTAACCTGAATGACCCTGTGTGTCTGCTGGTCATTATCACTGCCCTATGTCCTGCTTCACCTGTGTCTCAGGACGAGACTCTCAACGGATACAGAATCAATATAAATGTAACCTTTGGACATAGTTTTGAAAAACTGTCCCAGCAGTGGTCATAATCAGTAATCACGGGCTTTTAGATGGAAATTGGCACATAGAAGTGTTTTGGGCCAACTCCTCACTTTGGACAAGAATAAATGGTTCAGAGAAAAATAAAGAGAAGCCCAAAGTCCAAGTCCAGAACCCAAGTTTCCTGACTCAAACATGAGTGCTTTCTCCTTCTAAGTCACTAAATATCAGGTGACACTGCCTCCCTGACCCTGGGAAGTATCTGTGAGTGCAGGGAAACAATACGATCTGATCATTCCTGCTGAAAACAATAACAATAACAGGACGACAGCGATAACAACAACAAACTCTTATTCAATAACTGCCCATTGCATTTGGGATACAATTTGGGGTTCTTTTTGTGTTCTATGAACTTGGATTGTCTGTCTCTGAATACTTTCCCAAAACTTATTAAACACTAGGTCTACAGATTCCTTTTTAGGTTCTCAAGCTCTCCAAAGCCAAGCCTGCCTCAAAGCCCTTACACAGCCCTGTTCCTTGTATGTGAAATATTCTATCACTTCACTTATCCTAATGCCTCTGCATACTTCTCTTTACCGTCTCCACTGCATAAATGAGAATCCCAGTTTTTTTCCCTTTTAAACTCTGAGCAGCAAAATGACATGTATTTATTAAACTGTTTGACTTTAAATATGGTGTTCAATTCTCTGAGCTTTCCCATTCTCACCTATGAAATAGGCATAATAGTGCTCTGTAGAATAGTTGTACGGATATCAGTGAAAGCCCTTAATAGGCATTCAATGAATAACTATTAAAAATATTATTCTTTAACTCTATCCATAACCCAGAACAATATTCTGTACAATGGGAAGCAATCACGGATTAAGGTCCAGAACGAAAATGACTGTCAGTGAGAATACAATGGCTTTTCTGGAATACCATTTCCAAGAAGGAAGCTCTTGAGTCGCCTGTGTATAAAAATACATTGGGTTTGACTTACCTCGTGTTGTAGAGAAACTGTCACAGTTCTTAGCTATGAAGGAGGTGAGTGAATAAGGAGAGGGAAACATATACAACAACTAGATAAAGCACTGAAATACCAATAGCCCGTGCTGGACGAATTGACTATCATAAGCTGGGGACATTGAAGAAGGAAAAATTTAAAAACGGCTTCTCCATTGAGTAGGAATGATTTCTGCCTTCCTCTTCCCAGTACTGACAGTTAATGGACATGAAAATTGGAACACAGAGCTAGAGCTTTCTTAAATCCTGTTGTCCAAATTGTGGACGATTTGCAAAGCAAGCCAGTATGAATCTTGAATATATTTCCAGTGGTTCTCCTGGAGAGCCAATACATGAAAATGCACCTACTCACAAGTTTATAAAAGAATGTAAATGTCCACACATAAGAACATTGAAATAGCCTTTCGTGAGGTGTTTTAATAAGCCACTCTATTAGTCCACACAGCAAACAAGCTGGAATCAGAGATCAGAAGCAGAATTGTCATTAGGCAAAGCTGAACACTTCATTTTTAGGAAATTCGTATAGGCTAGAATAGTTGTCCATATACCATCATTTTGTAAATTGGATTGAATTTTTTTAAAGCACTAAAGGAATGAGTTATTTTAACTAGCTTCCAAGTGAAATCTTTGGTAAACCGAAGAATTATTTTTGTAATGTAAGTAATTGGCATCACTAAGTTCACTTTGTAAACAAGAATACTTGCATCATGTTTAGATTCAAGCAGAGGATCCATCTGCTTTTGGTTTCGGGAGTCATTCATTCACTTAGCATTATTAATGCATTTATTCTTCATGTATTCAATCTATAAATATTTACTGAGCCCACCAAATGCCTGGTACTGTGTTAGATGCTTGAGATCCGGGAAGGTATAAGAGAGATCATATGCTTTGCTCTCCTGAGGCTTGTATCCTACTGGGGTGAGGCAACCAAAAAATAAGTAAATAAAAACATACAATACAATTTCAAATATATGTGTTACGAACAAGAATAACACAGTTTACAGGGATAGCCTGAAGATGATCGGAAGGGGATTGGAGTGTCGAGTGGGTGTTTCTGTTCATGAGACACCCAGGGACATCCTCATCAGACAGGCAAAGTGAAGAAGCAAGTCACAGAAATGAACAGGGAAAGGGTGTTCCAGACAATAGGCACAGCAAGTGCAAAGGTCTTGAACCTGGTAACTTGTCTGAACAGCAAGAAAGCTTGAGTGATCAAGGGACAAAAGTTACTTAAAGTTTCTGGTTTGTTATAAAGGATATTACTAGGGATACAGATGAAGAGATGCATAAGGTGAGGTATGGGAAACAAGGGCCAGAGCTTCTATGCCCCTTCCAGGTGCGCCACGGTCCAGGAGCCTCCACAAGTTCAGCTCTCTGGAAGCTCCCCAAATTCTGTCCTCTTGGACCTTTTATTGAGGCTTCATTGGATACACATGATTGACAACCATCTAGAGATGTGATTAGACAGAAAGGATATGATCTAAACCCAGTAAGGCCTGTCCAGATTCTTCTTGGCCTTTCTATGCAGTACTCCTGTCTCCAGGCTATGGGCCAGGACTCCCTCTGCTATGAGGGTCTTATGACCCATAGACAGATTAGAGTCCAGCCTTGGGCAGATGAAAGGAGACAGGGGAAGGTCAGAGGGAGAGATTGTGTTTTCTGAGCCCTGCTTCTTAGACGTAAAATGCCCCAATATTATAACAAGGGCTATGCGAGTTACTAGCCAGAAACTATGGCTAAAAACCTATATATACTATATATAGGTCTTATATGGTATATATAGGAGTATATTAGTATATATAGGACTATATAAGTATATATAGGACTATATAAGTATATATAGGTTTTTAGCCACAGTTCCTTGCGTGTGTGTGTGTCTGTGTGTGTGTGTGTATATGCATACACACACATACATACATAGTGACAGTGACTATAGGCTTTAACCTAGGGGACTTGAATATCCAAGATGGCCCAGAATGAAGATACGATGAAAACCTGTTTTTGCCTGTATGAGACTGCATTAGATTGGAAGATCTCATAGATAAGGGGCAGCTCTCATGTTGTACTTTCTAGACTTGGAAAGGAGGTGTGCATAAGGCAGGTGCTGTCAGCACCATTAGGGGCAGGGAAATCATAGCGCTCAGAATCCAGAGATTTCTGGCTGACACAGAAAGAGGTGGTTTCCAAATTCATCCACGTGCTTATGTCTTGCCTGTACCCTCCTTCTTCCTCTCTTACCTTCTCTGCTTCTATTTCCTTTCCTTCCCTCTCTGCCTTCCTCTCACCCTTTCACCTTCCACTCTTCAATAAAATTCTGTGCACTTATCATGTGCCTGCACTGTGCCTATAGATCTGATGAATGTGCTCCTCCTCAGGTATAGAGGAAAACTCCTTTCTTTTTCCTTCATGCAGCTCCAATTATATCCAGACTGGAATCTTTTGCATGAGCTTCTCCACTGAAAGTCAGGCTAGTGGGAATATATGGGAGTCAAATTCCCATAGGTTGGAATCCCAGCTCTACTACTCACCAGTTGTATTAGACTGGACAGTGAATATCATTTTCTCATCCTAATTCCTTCATGTGTAAAATAAGGACAATAATACATACTTTGAAGAAATGTTTTGAGGATTGTTAGTTTTATATATAAATGTTTCTGGAATATAAAACAGGCTGAATAAAAGCTAGTGATTATTACATTATTATTTCTGCTTGCTTTCTTCCTTTCCAACTTGAACCTCTATGTAGAGGAAGGGCATAGTTACAATGATTTGGTATAAGACTGAAATCGCCTTTTGATTTTCTGTCCCCTGTAAGGTTCTAAAGTATTGTATTCATGATTATTTAGGAAAAACAAAAACAAAAACAAACCTCAAACACCTCAAACTACTTTTATTTCTCTGCTCTCACTCCACCGGAATAATCATCAACACAGAAAAATGATTTTGTGAGCAAATGGAAGGGGAGATTCTCCCCACCGCCAAGCAAGCGATCACTTTTGCAGTGGACACCAGCTGGGTGGGTGTCCTCCTCCTAGCCACATCTGACACTATCTCTCTCTCGCTCTCTCTCTTTTTTTTTTTTTTTTTTTTTTGAGACAGAATCTCACTCTGTCACCCAGGCTGAAGTGCAGTGGCATGATTTCGGCTCACTGCAGCCTCTGCTTCCCGGGTTCATGTGATTTTCCTGTCTCAGCTTCCTGAGTAACTGGGACTACAGGTGCACACCACCACTCCTGGCTAATATTTGTATTTTTAGTAGAGATAGGGTTTCACCATATTGGCCAGGCTGGTCTCAAATTCCTTACCTCAGGTGACCCACCTGCCTCAGCCTCCCAAAGTGCTAGAATTACAGGTGCGAGCCACTGCACCTGGAGATCACATCAGATCCCACAGGTTAGAGCTCACTCAGTGCCCAAGACTGCTCCTGCCCTTCCAGACATTAGCTGCAAGAACTTCTGACCGACTGGCTTTAAGTTGGAATTCCCACAACCCCTTCTGTGGGTTTGATTAATTTGCTGGAGCGACGCACAGAATTCAGTGCAAAACTTACTTAAAGTTTCTGATTTATTATAAAGGATATTACTAGGGATACAGATGAAGAGATGCATAAGGTGAGGTATGGGAAACAGGGCCAGAGCTTCTATGCCCCTTCCAGGTGCGCCACGGTCCAGGAGCCTCCACAAGTTCAGCTCTCTGGAAGCTCCCCAAATTCTATCCTCTTGGACTTTTTATTGAGACTTCACTGGATACACATGATTGACAACCATCTAGAGATGTGATTAGACAGAAAGGATATGATCTAAACCCAGTAAGGCCTGTCCAGATTCTTCTTGGCCTT
>NW_012103354.1:2005872-2011409 GCF_000951045.1 Mandrillus leucophaeus
GTGTGTGTGTGTGTGTGTGTGTGTCTGTAGTCACAATGACTATAGAATATAACCTAGGGGACCTGAAGATCCAAGATGGTCCAGACTAAATGATGATGAAAACCTGTTTCTGCCTGTGTGAGACTGCATTAGTGGCCCAACACTTCACCCTTTCCTGTAACCCCACTCTTTGTCAGGCAACTAAAGTTTCTCCCCTTATAAAAGCAGATCATATTTCTCCACTCCTTAACTTTCCATCTGACCATGCTGCTTTGGCCGGCAGATTAAGGTAGAAAAGATAGCTTCCAGTCCTGAGCCTAGGCCTCAAGGAGTCACGCATATTTCTGCTTCACCTCTTGTGCAGTTTTGATCACCATGAGAATATGTCCAGGAGAGTCCCAGGCAGAGGATGAGAAATGCAGAAAACCAAGCTGACTTGCCCCAGCTCAGCCTAGTTTAGACCAGGCAACCCTAGCTAAATCACAGATCTATGATAGTAAATGCATGCTCTTCTAAGTGAGGAGTGCTGGGGTCATTCACAACATAGTATTATTCAATATATTGGCTTTAGTTCACCCAAATATATCATTCAAAAATGCATATTGTATGTCTATGTTTGATGTCATGTTAGGCATCATGCTAGATGTTAGGGATGCATAAATAAACTAGAAAAGTATCACCCCTGCCCTTGGGGAACTTAAACTTTAAGTGAGGGAGAAAGACAAATGTTATTGATAGAGTTGAAAAGGGTATATTTGAGAGAGAGGGGCTGCCTGGAGTCAGGCCTTAGCCTGAGATGATTGGCTGGTTGCTCCTAGTGTTGGAAAGGGGAATTGCGTCTCTGAGATGTTACTGATTTTTTCAAAACAATACACAGCAATTGGACATATTTATAGGGTACAATGTGATGTCTCAATACATGAAATGATAAGTAGGACTTAATATGTCCAGGATTTAAACTCTGGAAAAACCTTCTTCAGAGCTCATTTCAGGTAAGTTCTTATTTGCAGTTAGGGAAACTGAGGCTCAGAGAAAAGAAATGACTTTCCCAAGGTGAGTCAATGAATTTGTGGCAGATCTAGGACATGAACTCAGAGCCTCAGCTCCTAAGGCTGGCACATCTCATTCTACATGACCTCAAACAAGCCTTATTTAGACAATTTACAGTGTCAGAAATTTTGAACTGCCATAATATTCTTGGCCAGTTGTATAACGAGTTCCATTTAAGATAAAATTAATGTCTATAATTATTATAATTCACAATTGTAGCATGTCTCTTTCTTGCTCAGGTCATTTAAAATGTGATAATAATCAGTCCTCATAATTAATAATAGTAATTAATAACTTTCACTTACTAAGCCTATGCTCCAAGCTTAGTGCTTTTTGCTCTAGGTATGTGGGCATGTTGAATCCCCACCACAATCTAGGCACAGATAGTAATGCCCATTGTATAGATTTGGAAAGCACATCTCAAGGAGATAAAGTCTTTAGCCAAAGTTATGGCACCAACGGGTGGCAGAGCCAGGAATCAGACACAGATCAAAGGCCTGTGGTCCTCCCACCTTGCTCTACAGATCCAACTGTGGGATTATCCTCCTGAAGTGTCTGATTCAGAAATGGTATTCCCAGTCCATCTTTCTCAACTTCCTCCCTCTGCTTGGGGAAGGTGTGGTTGGAGCCCACTGCAATGTGATGAAACTAACGCCCCACTTGGATCTTGCATCACTCTTTACACCATTTACCAAAGGATGCCTCTAGAGCAGGAAGCTTTGAGAAGACCTGGGGAGTCTGGAACTTCTAAGTCTAAACAAGGAACTGACTCAGCAGGGTCTGGCTATCTTCAGAGTCTGAGGAGAGGCGCATCAAAGGAATGACAGCCTGGTACCTTTGATGAGGGAACCGACAGGAAATTAACAGCTTTGTGCAGTCAAGGACAAAGACAAGAAAAGGCCCATTTGGGCCTCATATCTGTCTGGATTGGAACCCACAGGAAGCAGAAGGGGCTGTTTAATCCTGACTCCAGAGCAACCCTTGAAGGCTGACTTCCTCCCTTGAAGAAGAACAAGGTGAAGGAAAGGTGAGGCAAGTTAAGATAAACACCCAAACTTTTGGCTGGCTGGCTGAACTGAATCTTTCAATTTAAGCTGTCAGTGGGTTCTTTTTTTTTTTTTTCCTATTCTTTTCCTTTTTAAAATCTAAACTGTAATCATGCAATACTCCACCCAAGTGCTTGATAAGGATTTCTAAGACAGATCCTAACATAGTCATAAAAAAAAAAGAATCCCCTCTGAAATGTGCACTTTGTACTGTGTCTATGAGTAGGTGTGTTTAAAATGTCACGAACTGGAATGCCTAACTCTAGCTCCCAGGAATTAATCACTTAGAAGAGTGAAAGGGGGGAATTAACTTTCTTTAAAACTTATAAGGTTCTCCAAAGCAGCAGCTAAAATAGAACTTGCTGAATAGAAATATGGTTATCTTTCCATAAGAACTAGAAATATTTTTTAACATATTTTTCTCTGAAACTGCTTTGCCAGGTTTCCCCTTGCGGATTAGCTGCAGGTCACAGATATTCTGGGAATAAAGATATGAAAGGATTTTTTTTCTTTCTTGGTTACAATTCAGTGATTTTAGTAAATGTATGGATTTGTGCAATCATCACAACTATCTAGTTTTAGAGCATTTTGATTGCCCAACAGAATTCCCTCAAGTCCTATTTGCAGTCAATTCCTGTTCAAATCCTTAGCCCCGGGCAACCACTGCTTTCTGTTTCTATAAATTTGCCTTTTCATTTCATATAAATGGCCATTTTAAATGAAAATCATACAATATGTTGTTTTTCATTTGGCTTTTAGCATATGTTTCTGAAGTTCATTCATGATGTAACAAAATCAGTATTTCTTCTCCTTTTATTGCTGAACAATATTCCATGGTATGGATACACCCTGTTTTGTTTATCTACTCACCAGTTGATGGGTGTTTGTATTGTTTCCAGATTTGGGCTATTATAAATAATGCTGCTGTGAACATTCTGGTGTGTTTTTTAGTGTGGACATGTTTCCTGTTCTCTTGAGTAGAATCCTAGGCATAGACTTGCTGGGTTGTGCAAAGGATTATTGACTGCTCCTATACACCAGGTTCTATCTGATTCAGGTGTGTAGTGTCAGTGGAAACTTATCAAGCAATTTTTAACTTACTTTTAAAAATCGGCTGATGCACCCATTACTAAAGGGATGGTCTATAAAAACAGCTGCTGTGATTCGATAAATTCTGAACAGAGGGGAGAGGTCAAAGTCCAGCTAATGTCAGCTGACATGTGGCCAGGTTCATCTTTGGACACGCTTCCAAAAGGGAGTTTATGAAACTTGCTTCATGGATCAAGAGATGTCCTAATCATCACAGATCCTGGGCATCTTTGTATAATATATGTATAATCAGATTGACCGTGGCTTCACACTCCCTCTAGGACCACGTGGAAGGGTTGAGAAAATCCAGGCAATAGTTTGTAGCCAAACAAGAGCAAAACTCGAGTATCTCTGAGGGAAAGCCGGACCCCTTTTCCCTCCTCTCCTGTGTAAGTAACTTCATTTAGAAGCTGAAATGGCGCCACCAGAGCATCCCATTACCATCATCATGCCTCATTAGAGTGGGGACTTTCGGCGGTGACTTGGGAAGTACCCAGAGTTTTAGGGGTTACAGCAAAGGCCAACAAGGCAGACCGAGGAAGCCGGGTAGAGCTCTGAAAAGGTTCAGGGCCAGGGATCCACAGCGGGAGGAGGTAGTGGCAGGCACCAGGATTCGCTCACTGGCGCTCTACAGGAAAGCACTCGGCGTCAATGGCCTCGCGCGTCCCTTGCGCAGAGAGTGTGGTGCAAAGTTGGGGAGTTACTGGGGACCCAGGGGGCTATCACCTTGGACACCTATGGTAGGGGGAAGGCTGAGGAATGAGGGAACTGGGCAGCTGGAAACTTAGAGCTCTTACCCCGCAGAGGAGGAACGAGCAGTTTAAAGGCCACGTCCACACAGAGGGTGTCAGAGGCATCCTCTCCGCGCAGGACGCGAACTGGGGGCAGGCACGCAGCGCCACCCGGATCCTGGAGTCGCCAAGAAGAACGCGGGCGGGCGGGCCGAGGAGGGTAGATCCCGGGGCAGCCTCGCCGGCACCCGCCCCCGCGGGCGTCTCTCCAAGCCGCGTGGAAACCCGGGAGGCTGCGGGCGCTCGGGGACCCGCGGGCTGGTGACCAGGAGCTGGAGGGCGGGGTTCGGCCGTCCCCGCCTTCGCCCCGCATTGGGGTTCCTTCCCCATGCGCTCAGGATCCCAAGCTTTCTCTTCCGTTTTCGGCCTCTTTTTCCGTTAACTCCTGGGCCGTCTCCTCCCTTCTAGCCCTTTCCAACTGCTTGGCTGTGGCGCCCAGCTTTGCCTCCGCAGCCTCCTTCCCTTTTTCGCGGGTCCATCTCTTCTTCTCCTTTCCCAACCACATCCCCGTCCCCCCAGGTTGTTCCTTTTTAGCCTTCACCCACTGGCGTCTCCACCTTCCTCCGCCTCCTCTCTTGCCTCCTCCTCCCACCCTGCAAACTTGTTCAAGCCAGGGGTCCCCACACAGACACGGTTGTTTCCTGCTGGGTGTGCGGGTCCCCACGCCTTCCCGGTACCACGAGCGCCCCGCCCAGTCCCTGTCGTGATTCTTAAGCCCTGACCCTGCCAGCCCTTTCTCTCGGCGACTCGGGGAGGGAGGGCAGGAAGCAGGCCCAGGGCTCCCTCCTGGTAGCGAGTCCTCAGTGAGGGGAACACGGGAGGAAGGAGCCAGGACTCCGGCGCTGCGCCCCATTAGGCCCTCCCTCCCGCAGAAGCGCTCACTCCACCGGGCCCTGGCGGGTCTGCAGAGAGGGGGTGGCAACAAGTGACACTACCGGCGGGGGCCACTGATACCTGGCTGGGGTAGGGGACAAGGTACCCTTCGAAAGGGTGGAGCGAGGCCGACCCCCGCGAAGCGCTCCCCGCGCACCCCTCTCTGAGGCGTTGCGTGGGGGGCACTGAAGGAGAGGAGAACTGAGAGAGAACGCAGACTGGGCTCTTCCCAAGTCCTAAGTCTCCTTCCCCGCCCGACTTCACCACCAAAGCCACCAGAAGAGTTTGCAAGGGATGGGAGATTGAGGGGGCTGGGGGCTGGGGGCTGGGCTGGAGCCGCCAACGTTGAGGGATTTTTGGAAGGTGGGGTGGTGGAGTGAGAAAGAATAGAACACGCTCCCGAATTCCCGATTGCTTCCCTCACTTGGACGATACCTTCCCCCAACCACCATCCCGGCCCGCCAGGCAAGAGCCCAGCCTGGCCAGCTGGAGCGGATTTGGGGAAAGAAGGAAAATGGGGGCTCCCAACCCCTCTCCAGCTTCCCTCCGCCGCCCTCCCTGATTGGCTGTGCGTCCCTGGAGCCCAACTTCAGTCGCTCCAGACTCCATCTGAGCCCTGAGGGAGTCGGAGCACCGCGCCTCGGGGCGGGAGGGGCGGCCACGAATCCAGGGGTTGGCATCTGTGGGCCCCTGGGGGGAGGGGCGCGGA
>NW_012103354.1:2011839-2025164 GCF_000951045.1 Mandrillus leucophaeus
CTGCGCCAGGGACGGGCGGCCCGGAGGTTGCGTCCACCCGCTAGGGCCCCAGGTGAGGCGCGCCGCCAGTCCCTTCCTCTCGCCTGGTTGGGGCTTCTTGGAGTGGGGGGCAGGATTTTCTCAGGAAGAGAATGTCTTGGCGGGGCGGGGTGGTGGGGGAGACGGTGGTATCCGAGTCGAGAAGGTTTCACTGATGCAAAGCAAAAGGGAGGGAGAGATTTGTTTAAAAATCAGAAAGGGAGAAAGGAGCCAGCTGTGGGCGCGGGCAATGCAGGGGACGGGGGCTCCAGATGTGCGCTCCACGACTCTCCCGGGCTCCGGCCTCCTCTGGGGTCTGCGCCGAGGCCGCGGCAGAGGGGGTTTGTACCTGGCTGGGGCAAGAAGCTGCAGAGCAGAGCTCCGGACACGCCGACTGCCCCCGGTCATGTCTCTGGGGAAAGTCGCCCACGGCGCGGTGCCCGTCAGCCCTGCGCCGCTTCCCCAAAGCGGCGACATGACCGCGCTCTGCGGGGTTCTTACTCCATCCTCCCGGATCCCTGCCTCAAGCTCCCTGGGACTCAGTCCCTCCAGTCGAGACTGCCGGGGAAGCCCGGGAAAACGGAAGGACCCTAGCTCCGGAAGGCGATTGCCCGCACTTTAATAGCGTGGGTTTGGGGCCGCCGACTGCGGTTCTGGGGTAGGCAGCTGCCGTGCGCTACAGCCCTCCAGCCCGAGTCTCTGTGGAAGCTCCGGCGCCCGTTTGTAAGCTCCCACCAGCTCAGGGGTAGGTCCAGGAGCGGCCCAGACTCGGGTTCGCCTCTGGCTTGGGATGGGCGAAAGCTGCCGGGGTCAACGTTAACTTTGAGAACCAAACCTTCCCGAAACCTGCGCCGCCTCTCGGAGCGCGCCAAGCCTCTCCAGCTCCCGGCACGCACGGCCTCCCTCCCTGCGCTCTGCCCCCGGAACGCTAGCCGGGAGGTGGGAAGCACTGAGAAGCCGGCCGGATGGGGAGGGCGGCAAGGAGAGCTCCCTTCTCCGCACCCGCCACCCCCGCCCCCCACCAACACGGAGGAACTGTAGGAGGGCCCGCCTCACGCTGTGAAGCGGAGTCCCCAGAGAAAGTGGGGTCGAGGGAGGCTTGCCGGTCCGGCCTCCTTGTCCGTTTTTTGCCGAGGGCCTACTTTCACAGGGGGCTCCCCGCGCCTGCCTCTCCCGGGTGAAAGGTTTTCTAGGTGCTAGAAGAAGCCCTGTTGCTTTTGCTGATAATGCAGTAGGAATTTCATGGGCCATCACACTGCTATTAAGAAATTGCATCTTTTAATTATTTAATACCATCCCTGCATGACGACCGGTCATCCCTAAGGGATGGGAGTGGGGGATTGTTCTTGAAACCCTGCTGTATGAGGGTATAGATTTCACTAAAGTCTTCGCTTCGTCTCCCCCCAAAAAATTTTGCTACGATCGCTCTGAAATCTTTTATTATTTTCTTCTTCTAATCATGGCTTTCGGTTTAATATGAGGCAGTAAGTTTTCGTTTTAATCACAGGGAAGCTACCATAATTAATCTGGCGAGAGGACGGATCAATTTCCTTATCACTTGGGCTTGCAGCAGACATCGATGGTTTTGCGGGGTGTCTGGATTTCCTGGGGATGGGGATGCAGATGTGTTCTCAGGAGCGAGGATCCTTTAGCATCGCATCAGCACATTTGCCAGGCTGGGCTCTGAGCGCTAGAGCCTAATATGTTGGCAGAGGAGAAGAGAAGGGACTGACCTTCTTTTCGTTAATCCTGGAATTGTTTTTCCTACAAATACGTAGGTGCAGACACCAGAGCAGAAATATTAACTGCCCAACCCTAGCTGCAGGGAGCCTAGTCTTCTTCCAATAGGACAAAGGAAAAAAAGTTACAAAACAAGGGACAGAGTTGTGGCCAATACGAGAGGCACTCTGAGGCTCCAGCCACTAAAGTTCCTTAAATGCAATCTCTGATTTCAAGTTTTGGAGTTGGCCAGTGGGCTCTGGAATTCGAACCTGTGTGTAAAACTGAAATCCAGCCTAGTACAAAAGGAATGTGAGTGCTTTTCAGTAGAGACCAGGGAAAGGCATCTTTGCTTGAGTAAGAATTATCTTTACATCTTACTTTTGAGACACTGTAAATTAAGACATTAAAATGTCTTGCAGGCATGCACTATTATTAATAAAAATTATTACTATCATTTTAGTTGTTACTTCAGAGTCTGCATAAACTGGGCATTTTATGACATTGTTTGAAAGAACAAACCACCTTCCTCAGCCCTGGGAAAGGGGGAATGAAGGCATGCCTTGGACGGATTGAGACTGGATAATCTGGCGAGGCCCAGACATGTAGATTTATTCAAATGGCTGCTTATTGCTTCCTAGGAAAATAAGCTTTTAAAATAGTTCTCACTGAAGCAGTGGACCATCTTGATAGCACTTCAGAACTTTCATTACGTTCAGCGTTCTTATCAGAACACCAGACAGCAAAATTACTAGAAACCTAAATTCTATTTTCAATTAAGATGCAATCTTTTGTTAATTTGAAAATTAAAAAAAAATAGTTACGGCGCAATTTTTTTATGCCTTAGAACTCATGCTTCCTCTGTAGAGTGGTGGTTGTGGATGTGCATGTTTGGGTATTTGTGGGAGGAGGGGGCAGGGGACAGACTTGGAGAGCCACGCCGTGATTTGGGGGAATAAGGATCAATTTCATGCTCTTTTAATGCAGTTGTCTTCATAATTCATGGTTTTTCTTCCCCTTTGAATAGAATTACATGGCTGCTTTGTAAAGATTCTGGTGTGGGGACCCTCGTATGGGAAACGGCATGACATTGACCTCGTGGTCTGATTTACAATGCCAGTACCGCGCTCCCAGGAGCATAGCGTGTCCTGGAACCTTGCCTGTGAATTCCTGTGACTTATGAAGTGGTAACTTATGAAGTTGGTAAACGTTGATCTGTTATATTGAGATCTGTTTTTCAGAACCATCTAAACAAGATCTTCGAATCTGATTTTAGTCTTCCTTCATTCTTAATACATTTATGTGGGTAGATGTTCGAGAAACATAACAATTTCATTGGAATTTACTGTCAATATTGATAATTTCACTTTGATCACAGGCATACTTAATCATTCAATAATAATAAAACAGTGGAATATAGAAAGTTTGAAAGTAGGTATCAAACTTTTTTTCTTGAATTGTCAAATTTGAAGAATGACTGTGAACTTCCAAGTTTTTTTCCTAGAAAATTTGAGCACTGTGTAAATTCACTAGTCCATGATTTAAGGGACTGAAATGTGTTTGGGATGATTTTCTCCCTTATGGAATTGGCTGCTGTTTCATAAAAAGTTACCTAATTTGTCAAGAATCCCTATTCTGCACTTACCAAGAATTGTGAGTTTTCAGCCTTTTTAATTTAAAGTTATTAACTCTGAAATATATAAAAATAGTTGGTCTATATGAATTTGTGATTTAATTGATTAGGGGAAAAACATCAACAGGTCTGCTAAAGAAAAAGAAAAATAAAGCTGGAGAAAATTGGACACATCCTGGTGCACCAGTAGGAGTTAAGAATGAGCTGTTCCATCAGGATTCCTGTGATAGCCATCCGCAGCCTCCCCTATGAGCAGGAAGGACTAAAGAAAACACTCGAGGAGCATAATTAGACATGTTTCTGCTATAATTTTACCCTGACATTGAGAGCCTTGTACATCTCTGGAAATGGACTCCTTCGCGGAAGATTGCACTTCTGGCCACTAGAGGGCAATGGCACCCTTCTCCAACTTTCTGCATGGAGCCCATCTGCTTTTGAGGGCATCATGAAAAGCGGTTTTGTTACTTACCAGCCTTGTCTGGCCCTCTCAGGAGAGACCGAATTCAATCTAGCTGTGGTTCAAGCTACTGCTCGAGCAGTTTGTCAGGATTAGCATCTTTCTAGTGGGTGGATCCTGTTACCTTCAGCCTCTACTTCCCACTTTGGAGTTTACTAGAAAGTTGGGAAATCTTGTAACTTGACATTGAGCAGCAGCCAGGGTGGGGGCTGGGCTGCAGGATAAACAAGGTCAGTTCTCACTGAGACAGTGATCTGGGAGGATTTTCTGGATTTTTTTCTGGCAAAAAGAGCATCATTTCTGACTCCAAGTGGAAGGGGATGGATAAAGAAGAAAAATATCAGTGAGACTACTGTGATACCATTGCCCGTTCTTACATGAGGTTTTGACGATGTCTGCAAGACACTTCTCATTTGCAAAAAGGAATAGCAGTTTGATCTTCGGTAAACACTTAGGGGCATGGAGTTTTAATATAGCAGTAAATGTTTTCCTATTTCCTTTAAACCATTCTTGATACTGCTGTGAAAACCTAACTTTAGCAGAGAGTAAAATTTAATTCAAGATTGTTCCTCGTGCACTGGAGTATAATCATTTGATTTTTTTTTCTCCTCAGTGATATGGAAATTATGACTTATGATTAAATTGTGTATTTCAGGCTACACAGATTTATATTTGCTCCTGTTTGATGT
The DNA here is from genome assembly GCF_000951045.1 of Mandrillus leucophaeus. Classification (NCBI taxonomy): domain Eukaryota; kingdom Metazoa; phylum Chordata; class Mammalia; order Primates; family Cercopithecidae; genus Mandrillus; species Mandrillus leucophaeus. The sequence goes on from NW_012103354.1 coordinate 2,016,356, forward strand.
GTCATGAACGTTCAGGAGGAGGAGAATGCAAAAAGAAACTAATGCTATATTATGATTAAGAGGAAAACTCTATTAAAAAAATAAGTACTGTTTTAAGTGGATACTTAATTGTGTTTTTTGTCTTAAGTGAGTACAGTTGCCTCCCTGGTGATTCAGCAGTGGAGTTCTTTGCAGCTCTGAGCTGTGTTGGAATGCATAGACAGTTGATGAAGAAGGAATCAATGCAAATGGATTATGGGAGGGAGTATTAAGTAACTCAGTGGAAAGTAAGACAAAGTGTTTTGTAAACCGACGTTCACTTATCACTGGACAGTTTATTTAACTTAAAAAAGGACAATTTTAAATTCTAAGCTCTTGTGAATAATGCACATTGTTAGAACTGGAGGCAAAATTTCATTGTTGTTTGGTTTAATTCGTCATGGGACAGTTGCAGAGTTCAGGGATTCTGACTGAGACAAAGCATTTCTCTCACAGTCTGTGTGATCGAGGTTTCTGCTCAGTCAGAAAATCTGGTACATCAGGAAATTAGGTGAGAGGAATGTGAGAGAGAAGAGAGGGAAAGGAGGAAGAAACTCAAAAGTATGAGGGAGACTAATGATGCTATTTCTCATGGAGGCCAATTTCTCCTCTCTCTCTCTCTCTCTCTTTCTTTCTCTCTCTCTCTCTCCCCCCCCCCACATTTAAGCCACTTGAAGAGCTGAATCTCGGAAACTGATATAAACAGGTTTAAGGACTGCAGTAACCAGTAGCCAAGGTCTTATCTTATGTTTTCTGGCACCAAGTGTCCCTCAAACAGTATTTGTGAATGAGCAGGGGTTTCGTCTCAAAATGTCCTGGTTGCTGCCGGTGAAATAAAGCCTTCGATTCCTAAACTCCACACCCTTTATTTGCCAGAAATCCTCCTGACATGGTCTTCTGCACTGAAATGATTTTCACAAATCAAAGTTAGCTCTTCACATTCAGCTCTCTTGAAGAAAATGGCCTGGAGCCCAGCTTTGTCCTCACTGTGATGATCACCTCACATGGCAACCAGCATGGTAGGGGAGGCTCCTCCCTGATCTTAGTTTAAGACACGTAGAGATGTCATTTCAGTCTCCATTAGGCTCCATCAGTGAGAGCAAACTGAGAATTTAGGGTAGAGCCCCTGCTATCAATGCATCTTTGTTATTCTCAAAAAGAGCAAGGGTGGAGGAAGCGAGGATAAGCATAGTAGCTCAAATTGCTGCATACCTACCCTGCCTTGGAACTCTGGAATGTTTTACCCATAAACTCATTCTGGAAAGTTCAGTTTTCATCATGCTAGAGGCTTGGACCGGTTATTCAATCTTGGAAGCAATAGTGCGCAACAGCAGGGCCAGGATGAGGGTGAAGAGAGTGAGGTCAAGTAAGTGCATGGCTGGATTCTGTCTTGATTGAAAATTTTGACTTTTGCTCATCATAGATTTTTTTCCCACTAATCTTCATTATTTATTTACGTTTTTAGAGACAGAGTCTCGCTCTGGAGTGCGGTGTTATGATTGCAGCTCATGGCTGGTCGCAAACTCCTGGCTTCAAGCAATCTTCCTGCCTTGGCCTCCCAAAGTGCTGGGATTACAGGTGTAAGCCACTGTACCCGGCTAACTAATCTTGAATTTTAAAATACTGCATTAAAGTATTACTTATGTTGATTACTGAGGTTTTTTGGTGTAGTCTTATATTTTGTGAGGGAGGAGTTTTGCCTCCATTACTTACAAAGTATGTGACCAAGAATAAGCTAGATAAGCTCCCCAAGACTTAGGTGTCTTCACGGTAACGATAGACTTAGTAATAATATCTACATCCTAAGATTCTTGTAAAGATAAAATGAGAGTTTAGTACAAGGCCTAGCTCACGATGAGCCTTCAGTATGTCCTGGGGTTGCTTGCCCTGTCTGAAACAGACTTGGGATTCAGTTTTACAGACTAATGAGAACAGGTAGCAGTTCTTTCTTATCATTATAAGGCCAGAAATCTTGCATGGAACATTTGTTTTAGATTGAGGCCTCTCCCAATTAGCAATGAATTGTTTCTTAGTGCCTGCCGTTTTTGAATGATTTCGTAAATTTAAGTGATCCATCCCTCTTCCACTTAAAAGAGTCAAGAGGCAGTCGGGATTTGAGATTTGAGAGCTAATTACTGCTTTTGAACACTGCCTGCCTCCTTCCTACCTTTGCATTTTTTCCCTCAGTTCATTTTGCATATGGGTTGCTGTGGTAAGTTACCCTGCAGTAATACCTTACTGGGAAAGTTTGCTGAGCACACCATATTGAGATATTCATCACAGGTTTGCTTTCATTTAAAAGGGGCTCATTACTATTCCAGACGAGCTCAAAAGATAATTAGTCTCTTGATAAATCGTCTCCATTTCAAGAGTATTCCTGTTTGTTTTTCAGGTAAATGTATTTTGGGATTGTAAGGGTTTTGAGCAGTGACAGTTTTAACTCATAAATAGACGGTGGCTGAAAAAGTCCTGGTCCTGCCTTGTGGGTTTCTGTCTTTTGCAGGCCCAGGCAAAAGCACAGTGATTTGGAATCATGCTAAAAACAACGGAGTCCTCACCCTCTCTTAGCCCTGATTGGTTTTCCACCTGTTTCTCACCCAAGATCACAGCCAGGCTGGGCTTTCCAAAGCTCCGGGACCTTCCAGGTTGTCCTGCCGTTTCCCATCTGCGGCTCGCCGGTGTCATCTGTTCTTGCCCCAGGCTGGCATTCCCTTCTGCCTGCACCTTGCAATGAAAGGGAATATCTGTCTGTATTTGCCCGGGAAAAGGAAGGAGAGAGAGACAACTTTGTGAGATCCTACTGTGTGCTGGGCGCTCTACCAGGTACCTCATTTATTCTGTACAACCACCCTGAGAGGAAGGTACTCTCATCTCCATTTACAAATAGGAAAATGACTCTCAGAGGGAATTTAAGACACTTGTCTAAGCTCATGAGTCTGGGGAGAAGGAAAGTTGGCTTCCCAAACCTGCTGTGACTCTAAATGCTCAGGAGTTTTCCACTATGTTTGGTGCATGTCTCAAGCCTGGGCCTCCTTCACTCTCTGGAGAAGGACACAAGAGCTGATCTGACTGCTCAACGCTCAGCTCTTACAAAATCTCAAATTTTACCCATAATGGGAACTTCTGAGATCCTCTGATCCAACTCCCTTATCAGCAGGTTTTTTGTTTTCCCGATAATCCTACAGCTTCTTAAATGTCCTGATGACTGCCTGCTAACTACCTCTCAGGGAACCCAGGAGTGAACAGGTGATTCATTAACTCTAGTCATTAAAAGCACTCCATTTTAATGAAGAAGGAGCTGAAATAACTTTTTTGGTAACTTTCTCCCAATAGTTATATTTTGACCGCCACTTCACTTTTTCCTTTTCCTGAAGGCTCTGCAATTATTTGGTACCTGGTATTGGATAATAGTTAAAACCCTGCATTTATTGAACACTTTGTTAGTTTCAGGCACTGTACTAAGAACATTCTATATAATATGAGATTTACTCACAATGCCCTCATGAGCTACTTAAGACTGTTGCCAGCATCTTATGGGGGGCGGGCAGAGGGGGTGCAGTGAAAATCACGTATTCTAGCATTCCACAGCTGGTAATTGACAAAGCTGGGATTGTAACCCAAGCGTCAGATGCTGAAGCTTAGTCACCATATCAGGCTGCTCCCACCATTCAGAGTGTCAGCTAATCTGATGAGATACGGTTTCCAGACCTGTCACCATCCTCATCACTCCCATCTGCTTCCACTCCATGTTGTCATTGCCCGCTTTACCACGTGGCATCTTAAATCAGGTTCCCTATAGCAGACAGTCTAACCACTTCAAACCACTGAATCCACTACTTTCTCTAAGGAGGGCTGAGGACTCCATTTTACCAAGTAGAATTCTCAGGAATCAGATGTATGAAGTCACTAACTGAATCATCAGCTATTCCAGTCAACCTTCATTTAGAGATGAGGGTTCAGGAATCCAGAGAGGAACCAGGACTTGCCCAGGATCCCACAGTAATTTAGAGTCTAATGGAACAGAACTGTGCTCTTGAGGCTCTTAACCCAATCTCTTTTTCTTCTTCTTCTTTTTTTTTTTTTTGAGACGGAATCTTGCTCTGTTGCTCAGGCTGGAGTGCAATGGCAAGGTCACGGCTCACTGTGACCTCTGCCTCCCGGGTTCAAGCCACTCCTCTGCCTCAGATTCCAGAGTGGCTAAGACTAGGCATGTGCCACCACTCCTGGCTGATTTTTGTATTTTTAGTAGAGATGGGGTTTCACTATGTTGGTCAAGCTTGTCTCGAAATCCTGACCTTGTGATCTGCCCGCCTCGGCCTCCCAAAGTGCTGGGATTACAGGCGTGAGCCAGCGTGCCTGGCCAAAGGTCATTGTTTAATTGATTATTTAAATAGTTGTACCTGTGGCCTGATCTCTTTGTAAACATATCATTAGCTCATTTGTTTATGTAAAGCTGCACCCTCTGATGTCCTTGGGCAGTTAGGTTAAAAGTTTTACATGAATCTCTTATTTGGAAGTTCGTGGTCAGTCCAGTGTCATTTCATATGCTGTTTGATAATACATTGCAAAATGCAACACTTGGCCCTGGCCTTAAGTTCTATCCTACTTTATATTCACCTCCTATTACTAACTCCCTTCCAAGGTTCTGTAAAGAACAGAGTAAGAATGATGTCCTTACCTTGCCACTGCCAAGCCTATAGAGGACACTTTGGCAGGGTTTGGTTTGAAATTCATTTCAAACTCATTTCTTTGTCATTAAAGTAACGAAAAGTCCTGGGTTGGGCACACAGAAGTGGTCAAATCACAAGGGCTTCCCTTCAGAGAGCTGACAATATTAACAGCACAGAGAATACTAGGGTTGTTGATTAAAACTCAAAGCTTTATACTGTAAGGACCCCAAAGGAAGCATTAAATTGGGCCACAGGAAGGACAAGTCACATCCAGTTTGGTGATCAAGAGTGGTTTGTGGAAGAAATAACAGAATTCTACTCCTACATGATAGGGAGAGACTACAGAGGCCACCTAGACCAACAAACTCTGCCATCACGTCCTTGAATCATTGCTACCGTGTCCTGGTGGTAGTTGTAGCATTGCTAGTGATATGGAACTCATTATCCACTTATGCAAACCACTGAGACATTGGGAACCTTCACTCTTGGAAATGCCTCCTTCAGTTGAGCCAAACTGTCTCCCCAAAGGTTATGTTCTTGGATGTAGCCTATGATGCTATGCAGGATAGATGTAATTCTTGATGTAATTCTTCCTCCACATTGCAATTAATCTTTTCTTTTTTTTTTTTTTTGAGATGGAGTCTCCCTCTCTCGCCCAGGCTGGAGTGCAGTGGTGCGATCTTGGCTCATTGCAACCTCCACCTCCCGGGTTCAAGCGATTCTCCTGCCCCGGCCTCCTGAGTAGCTGGGATTACAGGAGTGTGCCACCACACCCAGCTAATTTTTGTATTTTTAGTAGAGAGTGTGTTTCACTATGTTGGTCAGGCTGGTCTCGAACCCCTGACCTCATGATCCACCCACCTTGGCCTCCCAAAGTGCTGGGATTACAGGCATGAGCCACAGCTCCCTGCTGCAATTATTCATTTTTTAAGTTGTCTTCCAAGATGCCCTCTCCCCAGTCTTAAAATCTCCAGATTGAACTCCCCATTTTTTTTTTGGTCTCTAGCTTTCCTCAGAGGAAAGGACTGAAGCCAGAAATCTAGGCAGCTAGACTCTAGATTATCAACTCCCTTCTACACACTTCTTTTATTGCAGCCTGAGGCTACATTACATTAGCTTTTATTGCCAGCCACATCACCCAGAGGACTTATGCTCCACAGTTTATTTGTTTATTTGTTTTTCCTTACGTGCTGCTGTTAAGCTGCATTTCCCCACCTGTCCCTGTGCACATAAGACATGATAAGTCACCTTCAGTGGTGTTAGCACAGGCTCTGGAGTCAGGCTTCCCTGCTTCCAGGCGTGACCATGCCACTAACCAGCTGTGCAAGTCTCTATCTGCTTCTCAATTTCCCCATCGCACTGGGGTTAATGTCAGTATCTGCCTTCTAAAGCAGCTCTGTTATTAAATGATATTAATCTATAAAACTGTTTAAAACAGCTCATGGAATGGAGTTGCTGTTATTCTTATTGCTGTTACTTTTCCTATTGCTGAGTTTGGTCCATTGATCAGGTCTACTGAAATATTTTAAAATTTAAATCTTTAGTCTGTTATTCAGCATATCTGTCATCCCTCCTAGTCTCATGCTATGGGTTGGTTTCTTCAGTCCCAGCCTTGCCTTGTAGAAACAGAACAAAGCAATGGCAATGAAAATACCCTGATGCGAGTAGGGACAGTGTCTTGTTAAACTATATGAGATATATGTATATAAACATATATATACACACACACACACACATACACACACACACACACACACACACACTCTTTCCATATGAGTGATTCAAAACCATGGAAGACAACACTCCATGCATCACTCATTCCATTTAGCACATGCTTGTCATTTTGTTTGCTTGTTCAATTGTTTGACTGCGTGGCCTCAAAACCACCTTCCTATGTTTAGGAAATAAACCCGATAAAAGTCTTTATAGGAGGAAGAGAGTTCCTTCTACTCCAGAGGCCTAAAGGGTCATAGAGTTGATTCCCTAACTTTCCTGGAAGCTAGAATGCCAACTCAGCACCAAATCCCCTGTGTTTTAAATTTGGATTCAGTATCTTACACACACACACATCATTGGCCATGGAGAACTCATTCTGGTCACTGTAGCAGTGGCTGTACAGCATCTGATTTCCAGGGGCCACAGAGGTGGTAAAATAACCCATATCCACACGTGTCCAGCGGGGACAACCGTGGTGCCTTCACTCTTCTCGTTCTATGGCAGAGTCTGACCTGTGGTTCTAACTGCCCAGCCTTCCTAGCTACCTGGGAGTTTTCTGAGCCTCTTTCTCCAGTTTTCCTGTAAAGACTGTGCTGCCCAAAGTCTATTTTTGTTGCTTTCAACTAAGAAACCCAGAAGTTTTCATTTCCTCACATATCCTTGCAGGACTGTTATGAGGAACAATATCTGCTGCATTATTGAATGAGATATCTGGCTTTTGAGTTCTTCTCAAAAGCTGAATAGAATGTTGAGAGTCAGATAAGGTGTAAGGTTGGAGCAGAAGGAGCTTTTAGTAAACATTGAATATGCTGGGTGCAATGACTCATGCCTATAATCTCAACATTTTGGGAGGTTGAGACAGGCAGATTGCTTGAGCCCGGGAGTTCGAGACCAGCTTGGGCAATACGATGAAACCTCATCTCTACAAAAAATACCAAAATTAGCCAGTAATGGTGGCACGTGCCTGTTGTACCCAGGTACTCGGGAGGTATTGCTTGAACCGGAGAGGTTTTTTGAAGTATATTTAATTGATAGCAGCAGCAAAACCATGTTTAAATCCAAAGCCAAATTGGAAATCAGGGTGAAGTGCTTCATTTATGCAAACAATTCTAAATCTCAATACTTTGCCAAAATATTTCGGTAGTAAAGGGAGAACTATCTTGAACAACTTCACTCAACTTTCATCTTCATAAATAGACACTGCTATAGTGTAAGATATAATTTTCATGTTTATTATTATTTGGGGGAGCTTAGAAAGCACTTTATACATGGAGTGTCAATATTATTATCTTAGAGTAAAAATTGCAATGTAGCAGTTAGAGCTGGGGACGCTTGGCTTCCAAGTAATGCATTGGTGATTCTTGTGTTTTTTTCATGCCATTCCTGCTGCAAACATTGCAGGGCATCTTCAACTTCAGCACGTCTCAGCAGTGCATTTGGGAGCATTAGTTAGGAGACTAACGCAGCCTGAGAAATCACATCTTTGAAGCGAGGAACAGTTCAGATCCTGAGGCGTCGTCGTAGCTACGCCCTCTCTATCACCCCCACTCTTCCTGTGCCCTGTATTGCAAGTCAGAAAAGCAACAGTTTTCACTTACAGAGAGATGCGCCTAGTGTCCTTTTCGTATTGGGTGCATGACTTCTGTCTCATTTCTCGTGATTGGAGAAAGATCACCTGTGAGCAAGTTTCTGGCCAATTGCTGACAAATTTTCCCTAATAGGCTGCCCTGTGATTCCTTTCCTCTAGGCAGATCAGCCTTTGCAATGCTGGCATTGCTGATAAATAGTTGTGTGGCCTTGAGAAAGCCAATTAACCTCAGTTTCCTCATCTGTAAAGTGGCCTTTTGGGTCCTTTCCAGCTCGAAAATGGCCTGACTCTCAAATCTTCCTGCACAAATCACTTGGCATGGCACTTTCTAACCATCGCTTCTCAGCATTTTGGAGAAGGAATCACAGAGACAAGCACACCTGGATGTGAATGCACAGGTTTGCTTTGCCTGAGCAGAGTTTATAAGCAGAGGGTGATAGTGAGACATCATTTTGAAACCCTTTATGGGATACTTTCAATACCAAATTTAGAGCTTTGGACTTTATTCCCTAGGTCCCAAGGAAATTTTAGAGGATTTGAAGCATGCTTTATTAAATGATTTCTGGACCACATTGAAAGGAACTGATAGAAAGAGACAGAAAGTTTAAACAGGGAAATTCGCCGGGAGAGCACTCCTGTGAGTACCCTCTGGCACTCACTTCACTGGGAGAGAGGATGAAGCCAGCACGAGGGTGGAAGCATTGTTATAGTAGCTGATGTGGACTGAGCATTTACTCTGTGCACACACTGTGTTCAGCACGTCCCATGAATTGTCTCAGTCCAACTTCAGGACAATCTCAATGAGGTAGAAGCTATA
>NW_012103354.1:2025214-2033275 GCF_000951045.1 Mandrillus leucophaeus
GATGAAACCTCATCTCTACAAAAAATACCAAAATTAGCCAGTAATGGTGGCACGTGCCTGTTGTACCCAGGTACTCGGGAGGTATTGCTTGAACCGGAGAGGTTGAGGCTGCAGTGAGCTGGGATTGCGCCACTGCACTCCAGCTTGGGTGTCAGATCCAGACCCTGTCTTAAACAAACAAACAAACAAACAAACAAACTTGAATAGTCCAATTTGCATTGAGCAAGTATTGGGCAGGTGTCAGGACCTGGGCATAAGCCTAGTAATACAGCTCAGTGGATGAGGTGGCATTCCAAGGGCAGCTACGGCCGACAGCATAATAGCTTGGCATGTGGATGGCAAATAGTCTCTTGCAAGGGACACATCCAGTTCTGTGGGAAAGTTTTCCATGGATTCTAGCCAGGGAGCCAATACAAAAATCTCAGAAGCTGGAATACATAGGAATTCTAGGCATTGATGGGTGCATGAAAGGGGATTCCCCCATAAGAATGGACAAGTGGCCTGAAGTCACATCTTAGCTTCTGGAGGGGACAGTCTGCATGCCTTCTTAACTGTATAGCCTCTGTGTTGGCCCAAGTGTTGGGTAAACAGTGGAAGTTGTCCGTGCATACAGTTGGGCGAGTTTGGGCAGCAAGGACACATGGGTAAAAGCTTTCTCTGGAGTTAGTCTCATACCATCCCACAACAACTTCTCTAATACACCTTTGAGAGGAATCTGCTTCACTCTTTCAGGGAGTGAAGTCTGCAGGGGAAGCCCAAAGTCTCAGAGCCTCTGAGACGTGGTAGCCTGTCTAATGGGTCAGAGAGTACAACCTTTTAAGGGCTTTGATTTTGTAGCTGAGAGAGCTCCTTGCCCAAATTTAACCCAGTTTTCACTGAACTGAACAGAACTCTTGGAGCCATTCATTTCAGTTTCTTTTTCTTTTCTTCTTCTTTTTTTTTTTTTTTTTTTTAGGCAGAGTCTTGCCTTGTCACCCAGGCTGAAGTACAGGGGCACGATCTTGGCTCACCGCAACATCCGCCTCCCGTGTTCAAGCGATTGTCTTGCTCTAGCCTCCCAAGAAGCTGGGTCTACAGGCATGCACCACCACACCCAGTTAACTTTTGTATTTTTATTACAGACAGGGTTTTACCATGTTGGCCAGGCTGGTCTCGAACTCTTGACCTCAAGTGTTCTGTCTGCCTCAGCCTCCTGAAGTGCTGGGATTATAGGCGTGAGCCACTGCGCCCAGCTCATTTCAATTTCTATGCGGTAATCCATGCCTGGTCACTATGAACAAAAATCCAGATCACTACCCAAAGATGACTAACCACACATAGGTGAGGCTACATAGGCGGCTTAGTAAAATATCAGTAGTAGTCAACTTTCCATTGTCTACTTATTAAAGCCACATGTAGAGATGAAACCTCATCTCTACAAAAAATACCAAAATTAGCCAGTAATGGTGGCACGTGCCTGTTGTACCCAGGTACTCGGGAGGTATTGCTTGAACCGGAGAGGTTTTTTGAAGTATATTTAATTGATAGCAGCAGCAAAACCATGTTTAAATCCAAAGCCAAATTGGAAATCAGGGTGAAGTGCTTCATTTATGCAAACAATTCTAAATCTCAATACTTTGCCAAAATATTTCGGTAGTAAAGGGAGAACTATCTTGAACAACTTCACTCAACTTTCATCTTCATAAATAGACACTGCTATAGTGTAAGATATAATTTTCATGTTTATTATTATTTGGGGGAGCTTAGAAAGCACTTTATACATGGAGTGTCAATATTATTATCTTAGAGTAAAAATTGCAATGTAGCAGTTAGAGCTGGGGACGCTTGGCTTCCAAGTAATGCATTGGTGATTCTTGTGTTTTTTTCATGCCATTCCTGCTGCAAACATTGCAGGGCATCTTCAACTTCAGCACGTCTCAGCAGTGCATTTGGGAGCATTAGTTAGGAGACTAACGCAGCCTGAGAAATCACATCTTTGAAGCGAGGAACAGTTCAGATCCTGAGGCGTCGTCGTAGCTACGCCCTCTCTATCACCCCCACTCTTCCTGTGCCCTGTATTGCAAGTCAGAAAAGCAACAGTTTTCACTTACAGAGAGATGCGCCTAGTGTCCTTTTCGTATTGGGTGCATAACTTCTGTCTCATTTCTCGTGATTGGAGAAAGATCACCTGTGAGCAAGTTTCTGGCCAATTGCTGACAAATTTTCCCTAATAGGCTGCCCTGTGATTCCTTTCCTCTAGGCAGATCAGCCTTTGCAATGCTGGCATTGCTGATAAATAGTTGTGTGGCCTTGAGAAAGCCAATTAACCTCAGTTTCCTCATCTGTAAAGTGGCCTTTTGGGTCCTTTCCAGCTCGAAAATGGCCTGACTCTCAAATCTTCCTGCACAAATCACTTGGCATGGCACTTTCTAACCATCGCTTCTCAGCATTTTGGAGAAGGAATCACAGAGACAAGCACACCTGGATGTGAATGCACAGGTTTGCTTTGCCTGAGCAGAGTTTATAAGCAGAGGGTGATAGTGAGACATCATTTTGAAACCCTTTATGGGATACTTTCAATACCAAATTTAGAGCTTTGGACTTTATTCCCTAGGTCCCAAGGAAATTTTAGAGGATTTGAAGCATGCTTTATTAAATGATTTCTGGACCACATTGAAAGGAACTGATAGAAAGAGACAGAAAGTTTAAACAGGGAAATTCGCCGGGAGAGCACTCCTGTGAGTACCCTCTGGCACTCACTTCACTGGGAGAGAGGATGAAGCCAGCACGAGGGTGGAAGCATTGTTATAGTAGCTGATGTGGACTGAGCATTTACTCTGTGCACACACTGTGTTCAGCACGTCCCATGAATTGTCTCAGTCCAACTTCAGGACAATCTCAATGAGGTAGAAGCTATAATTATCCATTTATAAAATATGCAAATCAATACCCAGGATAATTCGGCAACTTTTCCCAGTATTATGCAGCTAATAAGTGGATAAGCAGGGCTTTGAGCCAAGAGATCCCATGTTCTTCATTTCTCTGTTACAGGGAGACAGACTTAAGATGCTTTCAAGGGCAGGTCCATGAGACTTACCACTGATCACTGTGAAGTGCTTACTGATGGCCTGGGACTGGGCCTTTCATAGGTTATCTCATTTCATCTTTCCAGTTCCATAAATGGGAGCCTGAGATCACATGGTAGACAGCTGCAAATGATTTAAATTCAGGACCCGAAAGATCCAGAAACCTTTTCCCATGACTTTTCTCAGGCATACAAGATTGATGGATTCTTGGCACTCTCCCCACCCAGAATTATTTAAGGATGACACCAAGTGTTATGTTTTCTGTGATGTGCTCATAAAACTTAAATATTTAAAAAGATGTGTTAGGCAGAAAGAAGTTGTGTTTCCAAGACCCATGTTCTCTCCTGAGAGTTTGGCTCCTGTCCAGCCCTGGCATATATGAAAGGAAGATGCTACCAAGAGTGTCATGTCAGAACATTTATCTTGCACCCAGGATTTACAGTTTGTTTGGAAGTGTTATTGAAAGATGTATACATTCAGTTTTTGTCCATCAGTAGGTACCGTCCATTCTCTGTTAGGCAGCATTGAGATCTTGTATGTTGCATGTCAAAAATGGAGTTCCATCGCAGCTTCTCTAATGCATATTAATAAGAAACAAGATTTGTAAGAGATAAAGAATAATCTACACTGAATTCTAGGATGACATTAAGAGACATGAAATTTAGCACTCTAAGGCAGGTCTTCAGAATAAATGTGATAGCAAAGACCAACATGGCAAAGTTTGTTCAAAGAGACATAGTCCGCGAAGGTTTCTATGTTTTGTATTGTTCAACTCTTATATTCGTGTAACATTTCATCTATAGGTCACCGGGTCCAACCCTTAACCCATCCCACTCACTGTTAACAAGAAGGAACTCACTGCCCTTGTGTGGACTCAAGTTTCCTCTTGGGTAGAATAAGAGGATGAGAATGGAAAATTGCCTCCCTATAGGAGGGATTGGGAAAAATAGTTGAGCTCTGTTTTAAGAAGTCCAGGAAGAAGTTTCCGTCACACTGACTTGACCCAGAGAATACATGTATTATTCTCCTAACACAGCTCCTGGGTTCAAAATTTTATTTGGACAATGAAAATCAAGTTGATAGTAGGCTCGTGGAAACTCAGAACGTAGTTCTCAGTTTTGGCAGAGGCCCCCAAACCTGTCCTCCAAGGAACAGTTGTGAAAACAAAGCAAGTAAGAAAAGCATTGTGGGTAAGAATGTGAATTGATGAAATTCATGGTAATAGCATCACTCTTCGAGAATTGCCTGTCTTTGCTTAATGTTGAAAAATATTGATACTATCTATAGTATTGTTTCCCCTGTCTTTACATTTGCGTGGGAAACAATTCGATTAACATTTCTTTCTGAAGATGGTCTGCTTCTGAGAGAGTGACAGTGATCGTATCAGCTTGGTCCACTGAGCGTGCTTTCACCTTGCAGGGCTGATTTGGATGCAAAGCAGAGAGATCTTGAAAATATCACCTTCACCTGCATTATTGCACCTCCTTTCAAAGCTCAGTTGGGTTTACTATAAGGCAACATTGAAAATGCTATTCATGCACATGCTCTCAAATGTGAGAAATTGTGCTAATCTAGCTTTCATTTTCATATCAAATTGAACAAGAAATGAGTTTGTCAGAAACAATCATGTCTGTTGCAGAGGTGTCAGGTTGGATAGTCAGAGGGATGTGACTGTTGCCCTGGGAGGTGTCTTGTGTTGTGGGAATGTGTTGGAGGTCATCCAGTAGGCTAGATCCAAGTGTGCCCCCTGGGAAACTTACAGGGATGATAGCTAGCAGCTGGCTTGTCCCAGCTGGGAATATTTCTCAGTCTCCCTCTATATTTGGTTCAGCCTCTTCCTTATTCTCAGTGCTTTCTGGGCCCCTCACAAAAACATGAACCCTAAAATCTCTTCAAAAAACAAACAAGCAACAACAACAAAAAGAAAACCCAGCCTTTATATAAATAGTTCAATCTTTGTGAAATGTATGCTTTACGTTCAAAAAAAAATATTGTAACTTGATGCTGATGCTGCAAACATGGGTGGTGAGATTCAAAGGCATTTCGGGAAGAACTGGGAGGACCTCAGATATTTATTTTACCGGCCATGTAGGAGCTGATTTTAAAGCTTTTAAGTTGTCTGTGAGGCCAGAATTCTTTTGGCTTTGTATTTCATAGATTAACTTTTGAATGTATTTCCCCCAAATATTGAATTCTTATGAAATCGAGAGTACTACCAAGACAACAGAATTTGCAAAGTCAGCTTACATACCTCCTTGTCTTTTTGGGTCTTTCTTTGAAATGAACAAATGGGGCACAGAGTGATTTAAATCTTACATCCTCTCAATAATTCCCTATGCCTTCACAACAGCAATATAAATGGGGACCATTCTTTGATGATCTTGGTATATGCTTCACATTCATTGTTTCCTTCCATTCCCAGGATAGCCGTAAAAGACTAATCTGAATACAGAGAAGTGATTAAAAGTGCAGTGCTACAGGAGTTTATACCAAAACAGATTCCACTGCCCCCAGTCTTTTGTTGTGCCCATGTGTATATTACATGCTTCTGTTTTTTTGTTTTTTGTTTTTTGTTTTTTTTTTCTTTAATTTCCTTCTCTCTACCTTGGGATAACAGTGGCACCTACAAAAAGCCAAGTATATAATGGGACTTAATAACTGCTAGCTATCACCTTGTGAGTTAGAAGTATATTAGTATTTCTGCTGTATAGAGAGAAAGAGATTAAATGAGTTTATGCATTGTACTCTGGGTTATATGGCTAGTGAGTAACAATGTAGAATTTGTCTCCAAGTTCAGTGTTTCCAAACCCATTTGTTCCTTTCCATTCCCTTTACTAAAATTGACTAATCTATTGCTGCTCTTTCAAACCTAACTTTCATCTGGGTATAAGGAAGAGAATCTTTCCTCTGCTTATGAAGGTGTCATGCTTCACTTTTAAAGGAAATTGGCATAGATAATACTTTCCTTCCCAGCGGGAATCATATTTGCATACCTCTGAAAGTAATAACTAAAGTTTCGCCACCAAATCCTTTGTTTTTGAGCTTTTATATGTTTATAATTGTAATTTCATGATAACTCTTTAACCCAGTGCTGTCCAATAAAAATACAATACAAACCACAAACGTCATTCACATATTTAGTTTAAAATGTTCTAGCGGTCAAATTAAAAAAGTAAAAGGGAAATAGGTAACATTTATTTTAATAATTTATTTTATTTAAGCCAATATATCAAAACTATAACACAATATAACGTAGTGTAACATAATATAAATCATTGATTTGTAATCAATGTAACATTATTAATGTGACATTTCATATCTTTTTTTATACTGTCTTTGAAATGTGGGGTGTGTTTTATACTAATGCATCTCGGTTGAGACTAGGTACATTTTAAGTGCTCAGTAGCTGCATGTAGCTAAGCAGATACCTTACAGATAGTGCAGGTCTCAACTTTTGAAGAATAAATTTATACAGATTTTTAAAAAACTACTGTTGGTGAGGGAGACACTGTTGGGCATATTTTCATGTTATATAATTCATCTTCAAAATAATCCTATACTACCATCCCTATTTTTCAGACAAAAACATTAGAATCAGATTACATAACATTCTTATCATCATATAAGCTAGTAGAATGCAGAGCTTGAATTCAGATTTAACATATTTTATTTCCTCATGTAGGCCTCTTTCCATAATACTGTAACACCTTAATAATGATGGTGATTATTACAACGATGATGAAAAAATAATACCATTAATATAACAATTCTGTTACCACCTGGCATCAGTGAATTTATAATGCTTTCTCTTACATTATCTCATGCTTATTCTCATTTCATACACAATTGTTTAAAACATGTATTTATATCCTAAATAAACATCTAGCAGGTTGCAAGATCCAAAGCTAACCGAGAATATGTGATAACTCAGCAAACCAAGCTGCTTCCAACACCCAGGTTATCCAGGAAATCAGATTCCTGTGAAGTTTAGAGTGTCAATGGAACGCAAAAAATATGAGCACCCAGGAGGTGTGCCATGGTGCTTGGGCCACGTGGTAGGCACCTGCATGAATGTGCATGTGTAGGCACTGGGTGGAGGGTGACAAGAGGAGGGCACAGAGAGACGGGCTGGCTCCAGGTTGCAGTTGTTGCAGGTGAATTGAGAGACAGCAGTAGAGAATCAAAATACCTTGACAGATAATGCTCAGTTTCGGTGTTTTTGCTGCATCTCAGCCCCCACACTTTTAAACCACAGCTGCTGGAGCCATCTTCTTGCATTTTTTGCTCCATTGCTCCTGTCCTGAGTCTCCACCCCAAAGTCGGGTTCAAGAGAATGGTCCATACTAAGGGGATGGCCAAGAATAGGGTATTTCTTACCTGTAACCAGGGATAATCATGACTTTCAGAGGCATGGGTGAGCTATCATTGATACAAGCATCAGTGTCTCTAACACATGGCCCCTTCATGGGGCGACTTGACTTATAGCATGGTGGTTGGCTTTGGAAAGGAGAAATCTCAAGAGCATATATTTTAAAAATACAAAAGTCGCGGCGTGCAAGAGTGCCTATGATTCTGTTTGCATCATGCTTGTCTATATCCCTTTGGCTACAGGCCAGGGTCATATGGACAAGCCCAGAGTCATTGTGTTACAGTCATGAGTAAAGGAAGGGGTGATTTATTGGGATTCTCCAAAGTAAGAGTTTCCTCCACAGGTTTCCCAAGAGGGAGGTAAGTGATTTTTTTAGGAGAGTGGGTATATGGAGATGTTGCAAGAGACATGATCCCATTAGAAATATTTCCTCATACTCTCTTCAACTGTTGACTCACTAAGACAAATTGGGAGTAAGATTTTGAGTCTATAGCTACACAGAAATCTAAACAGTGCAGAAATGGATTTTCAACATGAATTTTTTAAAACTTAGACTTTTAGAGTTGTTTTAATTCAAACAGTATCTTTGGTTCTTAGAGTCAGAAGTTTCCTCAAAGGTCGTATTAG
>NW_012103354.1:2033325-2035696 GCF_000951045.1 Mandrillus leucophaeus
TCAATGGAACGCAAAAAATATGAGCACCCAGGAGGTGTGCCATGGTGCTTGGGCCACGTGGTAGGCACCTGCATGAATGTGCATGTGTAGGCACTGGGTGGAGGGTGACAAGAGGAGGGCACAGAGAGACGGGCTGGCTCCAGGTTGCAGTTGTTGCAGGTGAATTGAGAGACAGCAGTAGAGAATCAAAATACCTTGACAGATAATGCTCAGTTTCGGTGTTTTTGCTGCATCTCAGCCCCCACACTTTTAAACCACAGCTGCTGGAGCCATCTTCTTGCATTTTTTGCTCCATTGCTCCTGTCCTGAGTCTCCACCCCAAAGTCGGGTTCAAGAGAATGGTCCATACTAAGGGGATGGCCAAGAATAGGGTATTTCTTACCTGTAACCAGGGATAATCATGACTTTCAGAGGCATGGGTGAGCTATCATTGATACAAGCATCAGTGTCTCTAACACATGGCCCCTTCATGGGGCGACTTGACTTATAGCATGGTGGTTGGCTTTGGAAAGGAGAAATCTCAAGAGCATATATTTTAAAAATACAAAAGTCGCGGCGTGCAAGAGTGCCTATGATTCTGTTTGCATCATGCTTGTCTATATCCCTTTGGCTACAGGCCAGGGTCATATGGGCAAGCCCAGAGTCATTGTGTTACAGTCATGAGTAAAGGAAGGGGTGATTTATTGGGATTCTCCAAAGTAAGAGTTTCCTCCACAGGTTTCCCAAGAGGGAGGTAAGTGATTTTTTTAGGAGAGTGGGTATATGGAGATGTTGCAAGAGACATGATCCCATTAGAAATATTTCCTCATACTCTCTTCAACTGTTGACTCACTAAGACAAATTGGGAGTAAGATTTTGAGTCTATAGCTACACAGAAATCTAAACAGTGCAGAAATGGATTTTCAACATGAATTTTTTAAAACTTAGACTTTTAGAGTTGTTTTAATTCAAACAGTATCTTTGGTTCTTAGAGTCAGAAGTTTCCTCAAAGGTCGTATTAGCTGTTGTCTGCAGGCATTTTTGGAGGTGTGAACTTGCAATCATTGTGCAAAACAAAGAGTCTGGCACTTTTAATTGTATTATGCAACCTAAGAATAATTTTACTTTTAAGAATACATGTCTATATTATATGAATGCAATATATCATCATAACTGTGAGTAAAGACGTCCCTGAAACAAACAACAATAACAAAAATCCCATCAGACTAAGGATATATCATCCGCCCATACACCCATTTATCACAATATCCATCCATTCATTCATTTAGCAGAAGTCATACACACTAAAAATCAGCTAGGCTGTGGATATAAGGGTGGACAAGGTAGACACAGTATCTATTCTTATGGATCCTATATTTAGTTTGAGGGAGCAAACAAGTGAAAAAAGTAATTTTTAGTGGTGATAAATGTGATCAATAGTACACGGTAATGTGATGTATTGGGAAGTGGCCTTGACCCTTGAGGAAGATAGTGATTGTCTCGGCTGAGGAGCACTGCTCATGGGAAAATGGTAGTGATGGTCTTGATATTTACCATAATGGGGACCTACAAAGTGGTGAGTAGGGAGGGAATAGAAGAAGGGAGGAAGAAGGAAAATAGAAAAAATAAAAATGAGGAAGAAGGAATGAATCAATGAAGGCAGGAAAGGAGGGCAAGATACTAGTATCACAATTCATATTTTCCCAAACTGATGACCTATAATCCCCACAATTGTCCTGGGAGTTGGGTCTCCTAATGTTGAATGCTACAAAAGAGAAAGGGAGTTTGACTAGCATCACAGTTGAGGTCAGGGCTTTGCCCAGAGAGGAACCTGTGCCTTTCGCTGCGGTGCCCTGCTTGTGCCTGCCTGTCTTTCCTCATGATTGGTTGGTGTCTTCTTGGCAAGGAAGGTTTGTCTCAGCAGTGATGGATTAAGAGAGTGGTATGCATCTTTTGGGGTTCCGAGAGGCCAAGAAATGTGGAGAACAAGTTTGTGTAAGTGGTTAGAAAGGAAATATTATTAGAACATAGCTCCTCTGAGTAATGGATAAAAGCTTTGAGGTGCTATGCCTGGAAGAATATAGCCTACACATATTTGAGGAATTGCTTTAAGGAAGAAAGTTATCAGATTTTTCACCTTTGACAATATTAGAAAAGCAACAAAATGTGTATCTTAGGATGAAAATTTTAAATTTTAATCAGAACTGCTCCCTTGATAAGAAGTGTTAGCTATAGAGGGCATGGAACTGCTTTTTCAGAGATCATTACACACAGTGGTTGTCTACTCATTGTGATTATCACCAATGAATGCCATTCTGGTGGGGGATGCCCCTGGCTGCCCCCTTAATCCAGTTTCCTCAAATTCATTATCTTTTGGGATTTCCTTTTTTTT
>NW_012103354.1:2035911-2038212 GCF_000951045.1 Mandrillus leucophaeus
CACTCCCCCCACCCCACGACAGGCCCCGGTGTGTGATGTTCCCCTTCCTGTGTCCAAGTGTTCTCATTGTTCAATTCCCACCTATGAGTGAGAAGATGCGGTGTTTGGTTTTCTGTCCTTGCGATAGTTTGCTGAGAATGATGGTTTCCAGCTTCATCCATGTCCCTACAAAGGACATGAACTCGTCCTTTTTTATGGCTGCATAGTATTCCATGGTGTATATGCACCACATTTTCTTAATCCAGTCTGTCATTGATGGGCATTTGGGTTGGTTCCAAGTCTTTGCTATTATGAATAGTGCCGCAATAAACATACGTGTGCATGTGTCTTTATAGCAGCATGATTTCTAATCCTTTGGGTATATCCCCAGTAATGGGATGGCTGGGTCAAATGGTATTTCTAGTTCTAGATTTTTTGCTTTTCTGAAGGAGGAATTTTTTTTTTTCAGTTTTCTTGGTTGGTCACTCATTGCAGCCTTTCCACTCAAATACTCAAAGGTCTTCCTGCTTTCTTCCTTAGTATTTTCTTCCAGTCTTCTTCTCCTATTACATTTGTTGCCTCAGATGATTCATGAATTTCATGGCAGTATCCAACATCCTGTCACTAGCTAATCCTCAAGCTGCATCCCAAACTTCACTTAGCAAACTGTTAAATATGATAATTTCCCTATATTCTATATGTCTGTGATGTCAACAGTATCCACCCACTTTTCCAACCAGCAGTAAATGATCACACATTAACCTTGGAAGACCCATCTTTAAGACCTCACACCCGGTCCATTGCCAGTTACTACTGATTTCATTTTTGATATTTCTCTCATAATGTCTATTTTTCTCATTCTTTTGCCATTGTCAAAGTTTTCTGCCCTTATCGTTTCTCTTCTCAGATGTGTCCTTATTCTCCTAACTGCCCTTTTTGCCTCCTTTCTTTGTGCAGAGCACTCTGACCTTCAGCTCTCACTTTTACTCTACCTTTTCCACACAACTGTGAACTCCATGACAAGTTCATTGCCATGAGGGCAATAAACTTGGCAGCTCATATTACCCCTGCGTGGGGGCAAGTCATTGCTGTGAGGACAAGTTATGACTTGCCCTCATGGAGTAGTCTAGCTTCTGTCAAGACTGGATGAAGGACTTAAACAATCTTGTGAATTTTATATTTCTGCATCTCCATTTACATGGGCACATCTCCATCTACTCTTCTCTGGGTCTAATCAAGTGTTGAACTCATATTTTATTGATGCTGAGATATTTTTCCTAGGTGACAGAAACAAAGACACAATGACCACTGGAAGTCTCAGAACATAACTTTTGTGTCTTAAGATCACTAAAAACAGGAGAGAATGATCTTTCTGCCACTCTATCAGGAAACTGCAAAGCACTGAGACTACCTTCCCTGAGTTACAGCCCATCTATAAGGCCATTTGCTATGTCCTGTGAATATTCTGAAGGACACAGCTTGGGTCCTGTGTGCATCCTTGTGATTGATAGTACACTTGAGACAGGGAAAAATATTTACCACGTAGGTCCTCAAAATTGTTGGATGACATGAATAGATGAGTAGATGAATGAATGAATATTTGGCTTCCCTAGACCTTCCTTGTTTTTTAAATATTCCATGTTTTCACTTGTATTGTCTACTCTCCTTGGGAGATCATGGCACCCTGTAATATAAAATTTGTTATGGTACAGCTGTCTATGTGTTGTTCCCAGTAGGAATGGATTTCATAAGACTTAGATTGCATTCCATTTCACAAGTCATCATACCCAGTTTTACTGGATGGGTGAAAGAAAGGGTTAGTAACTGACTGAAATTGTGAATGAATTCATGACTAAGAAAATAGATGGTTATAAAGCACATCTGTGATTTCGGGTTCTCTGCTCAATATGTCAAATATAATAGAGATCTGAAAGTGACCTCAGAGGTCATTTTATTCTTACCTTTTTTAAACAGATTTAGGTGCTGATATTTAGAAAAATTTAAAAGATTACAGCCCCCCCACCCCACGCCCCCCACACACGAAATCACATGGCATAGTAGTGGCATAGACAAGAATAGGACTTCAGCGCTTTTAATTCCTAGTGAGGTTCACCCTTCATTACGTAAGACAATATCTTATCTTAATTAATAGGCATTTGATAAGCACCTATGATATGCCAGACCCAATAGGAGATGCTACAGGGAATACTAAAAATGAAGACAGAGGCAGGGCATGGTATCTCATGTCCGTAATCCAGCCAACTTGTGAGGCTAAGGTGGGAGGATTGCTTGAGCCCAGGAGTTTGAGATCAGCCTGGGCAA
>NW_012103354.1:2040127-2040808 GCF_000951045.1 Mandrillus leucophaeus
TCCACAGATGGGATTTTAGCTTCATCAGGGAAGTCTCAGTTCTGCTCTTAATGCCTTTCAACTGGTTTAATCAGGCCCATCCAGATAATCTAGGATAATCTCCTCATTTTAAGATCCTTAACTAATCATACCCTGTCTCTTATACACATCTAGATGTGTATAAGAGACAGGTACAGGGGTAATCCCAGCTGCTTGGGAGGCTGAGGCACAAGAATCACTTGAACTTGGGAGGTGGAGGTTGCAGTCAACCAAGATCATGCCACTGCACTCCAACCTGGACAACAGAGCAAGACTCCATCAAAAAAAAAAAAGGAGAGAAACTTGTATTTTTGTAAATACTATAAGCTGAATGAATTTGTTGAAAAGTACATCATATCACCACATAAGTGACTTGACTTCAGGGTTCTTTTTATTTATTATTTATTTTTCCTTTAAGGAAAGGTCAAGACACTTTTTTTTTTCTGGAAAAAGTCCCTCAAGATGAGGAGGAACCTGATGAGGAGGAACAGATGATGGATCTGTTGATGGGTGAGACAAGGAACCTGTGATTTGAGCTGAGTTGCAAGAGACACACGAGACATGCGGTGACTAGGTGAATGGACACCTGACACTTGGTCTGGGCTTAGCCACTTGGCTGTGGCGCCATGTTCCTCAGCTCCTTTGTGTCTCAGGCATCCCCAC
>NW_012103354.1:2041465-2064197 GCF_000951045.1 Mandrillus leucophaeus
AAACACACACACACACACACACACACACACACACACAGAGGCGCGCGTGCGTGAAGACACAGTTGCAATCTTCAATTCTCCAGCATCTCATAGACAAATGAGGGTAATTTGATAAATTCCCAACAGCACATGTATTACATACCCAGAGAAGGAGGGTCAGTCTGGCCAGCTGCTCCCATGTTTCCTTGCTGCTAGTGCAGTATTTGAATATATCATGTAACTAGACTACTAGGTTTATCTTACAGTAGTATCTGTTGCTGTTAACTCTAGCATGTTGTTCTGTCATCCCTTAGTATCCAAGGAACTTAAGGATTAACAGGGAGAGGAATATGGTAGCAATAGGAGGTTCAATATTTACTATTGAACTTCTCATTACCCCTGTTCTTTCCCTGAAGATACCCCATTGGTCAGTTGGTTCTTCCAGCTGCTGCCCTACCCAGTTTCATGGCCTTCTCTTCCATAGTTGATCTATTTTGATAATTCATTTTCTCCATTGTGTTGAGCAAGCTGAGTCTTCTGGTAGGAAGGAAGAATCAATAAGGGTTGCCATCCTTGTGTTACTCCAATAATCCAAGCAATCCTAGACTGGGTTTGAGTGGCTCACCTGCTCTTTTTTGATGGTTTCTGGTTAGATTGTCATTCTAGCAGAGCTTAGTTATTGGGCAGAGTCACAGAGAAAACCAATTTACAGACTCAATTGCTGAATTTCCTCTTATTTTTAAAAATATTATCTTAATTTTCTGATCAGAAGTCCCTGGTAATGGATTGGAAGTAGAGAATATGAAAGGATTCTCATGTGTGGTGGGGGAGATGCTCCTTTTCTGTTCTTTGTTATGGGACTGAGTCCATGGGTGTGTTTCCTAATTCATAGAGCTGTGCTCTTCTTTATGTATACTATACTCAACAGTTTTAGAAAAATAAAAACTGACTACTACTGATAATCATAACTTCACCCCTAGAACAGTGGTGATTTTGCCCCCAGAGGACATTTGGCAAGATCTAGAGACATTTGTTTTGCCACAGCTTGGGAGGGAATGCTGCTGGCATCAAGTGTACAGGGGCCAGGGATGCTGCTGAACGTCCTGCAGTGCACAGGACAGCCCTCTGCAGAAAACGGTCATCTGACCCAAAGTGGCAGCAGTGCTCAGGCTGACAAGCCCTACCCTAGAGAATGAGGGTCAATCTGAAAGATTCATTATTGAACAGTCATGACAATTACCATTTATAGAGACTTATGAAGTAGATTGGCTATATCTTCATTTTGCGTTTGAGGAAATTAAGGCTAACAGAAGCTAATGTGTCCAGCATGACCCAGTTGGGAATCCAGGCCCCCATGCAGTCCAAACCTTGTTCTTTACAACACATATCCTATTATCGCTTCTCTAGCAATTTTGAAAAGTTACAAATATGTTTTTCCCAATAGCTGAAATGAGTTTGTGTGTGTGTATCTGTGTGTGTGTAAAACAACCAGATAAAAGGTAATAACGAGAAGAGGCTTTGAAAGACATTATCCACATAGTCTTCTGCAATGATGCCTTTATCCAAACATAATAATAGACTACTGTGAACTGCTTTTGCCAAGAACTTGTCAAAAAAAATCAAACTGAAAGCATAGTATTCTAGTTATTGAACGAATTGAAATTTGACCTTTGGATACAGGTAAGAAGACAACTGTCATTCAAAGGAGTTAAAACGTGTTTCTGGCTATTGTCAGGAGACTGAATAGCCTCTTCCAGTTCCTTGAGTCAGAAATTTTCTGAAGTTTCCATTTGTAAATCTTAGTATATACATAGGGTGTTAGTCAAACTTCAACCAGGAGAACAGAACCAACAGGATACACACACACGCTCCAAATATATACATATGTATTTGTATATACCAAATTGTATATATTTGGTATATAAACATGTAATACATATACCAAATCTATATATTTGGTATATATGCATGTGTGTGTATATATATGTTATATGTATAATATGTATAATATATATGTGGGTATATATATATTTGGTGTGTGTTTGTGTGTATATGTACATATATGTACAAATATGTATATATACACATACATAAACCTGTATATGTACAAATATGTATATATACACACATATATAAACATATATATACACACCAAAAGATTTATAGTAAGAGATTGACTTAAGCAATTGTAGCATATAGTAGTCTCTCTGG
This sequence comes from Mandrillus leucophaeus, assembly GCF_000951045.1. NCBI lineage: Eukaryota > Metazoa > Chordata > Mammalia > Primates > Cercopithecidae > Mandrillus > Mandrillus leucophaeus. The sequence goes on from NW_012103354.1 coordinate 2,043,656, forward strand.
ACTGTTATAACAAAGTACCTTAGCCTGGATAGTTTATAAAGAACAGAAATTTATTGCTTATGGTTCTGGAGGCTGGAAAGTCCAAGATAAGGTACCAGCAGATTCTGTGCCTGATGAGGGAGAGACAAGAATACTTGTAATACTTCACTGGGAGTATTAAAAAGAAGTTGTAGCTACATGGACATATGCTTAGGATAAAATGTTAAGAGGTACAAGGTAGGCCATCGAATTATGTATTCAGTTTTACTTCAACTTACTACACACATACTTATGCACTTATGCATATATCAGAGCATGTAGAGAAATTATGCCAAAATGCCAGCAGCAATTGCATAAGGATGGAATTTAAGTTTAAAATTTAAATTGTATTCATTTTCAATTTGTAATTTCTGTATATTCCTCATCGATGGCACCATCTCAGTGCCTTCTCACATAGTGGAAGAGGCAGGGGAGCTCTTTTGATTCACTTTTATAAGGGCACTGATCCCTTGGCCTAATCACCTTTAAAAAGCCCCACCTTTTAATATCATCACATTACAGATTGTGTTTCAACATATGAACTTGAGGGAGATATTTTAAGACCTTAGCACAGAGGTTGACTGGGAAAATTCAAAATCCGTAGGACAGGTAGGCAGGAAGGGCAGACTAGACCTCTCAGATGAGAGCTGACATTGCCGTCCACAGATGGGATTTTAGCTTCATCAGGGAAGTCTCAGTTCTGCTCTTAATGCCTTTCAACTGGTTTAATCAGGCCCATCCAGATAATCTAGGAGGATTTTCCACACTTAAACTGAATACAGACTTGAATTACATCCCCTGAATACCTTCACAATAACACCTAGATTGCTTAGATTATTGTTTAATGGTATAACTGTCGACAATAACCTAGCCAAATTAACACATAAATCTGATCATTACATATAGTAAACTGTATATTTTTCCTAATCCAGAAGTTACTTTAGATGGCAGAGTAGGTTTATCAAAAGCCACAAGTGTTAAGTAATGTAAAGCACACTGTTTCTCTCAACAGTGTGAGGATGTGATTGGTTGGCCATACCCACGTATCCAGCAGTTCTCCCAGATTAGAGATATCTTTATATGCAACCAATACTTGTACTTCTGTCTTAAAACTCACTGTGATGTCATACAGGGAAGCAATGTTGCAGACTGGTAATGATGAGGAGGGAGGCAGACCTGGACCCAAACCCTGGGTCTGCTATTTAGGAGCTATGTGAATATGCCTATGACCTACCGGCATTCAAGGGAGTAACACACAATTTCACAGGTTCTGGTAAGATATACCTGAAACATGCTTGTGCAGTGTATGACAATATAGACACATACCTGTATAGAGATATGTATGTCTTAATTTCTTTGTGCTGCTATAATAAAATACCACATACTGGGTAATTTATAACCAAGAGAATCTTTTTTTTTCTCACAGTTCTGCAAACTGGGAAGTCTTGGGATCAAGTTGTCACATGTCTGGTGTCTAGCAAGGGCCTGTTCCTCATAGATTATGCCTTTTGAGTGTCGTCAGATGACAGAAGAGATGGAAGGGGTGAAAACAGGTGTATTTCCTCCTTTAAGTCCCTTGATAAGGGCATTGATCCTATTCTTTTATAGTCCTCTGTTTGTAGTCAGTATCATCGTGTCTCCTTCTGGGAAGAGATTATGAAACTGTGTTAAAGAAACACAGAGAGGAGTATGAAGGAGAGGCTGAGACTAAGACAGGATTTTATAAATTCCATGGAAGAGTCACTGGCTGAGATTGTGGTTATTGAACTGGACTGCTATGCTTGGGTCCCCATTTGAATTAAGCAACCCTAGAGATGTGTGTATATATACACCTGCATATTTATATGTAAATACATATATACTCTCTGTATGTGTGTGTGTGTGTGTGTGTGTGTGTGTGTGAGTTTTCTGTTTATTTTTGGGGTATTGTTTAAGGTATTGATTTCTTTATTAGACTCTTTGGTAGAAATTCTACTGACATCAAGTATCAAGAAATGTTTTGTTTCACCTGGACAAGAATGCATTTTTATTTTGTGGTGGTTTTATAACTGTTGGTGTTTCTTCAGTTGCTTTGACTTGCTAGGAAAGAGCACCATGTGTCATAAATTATGGTGTGCTTTAGAGTGAAGTACTTTGCTCCATCTTACAACCTTACTTTTACTTTCCCTTCATCCTATTTTCTTTAAAACTTCCCTTTGTTTTAATCTTAGTGCATTGCTGGTATTTATGAAGGCTATTCAACTTCTCAAGAAGAGGAGGGGCCTTAAATAAATAGGTCAGCAAATAGGCCTTAGTATTTGAGCTCTTCACAAGGCCAATCATTGGGAGTCCAATCACCTTTCTCCTGGAGGCTTGCTCAGAGCTTTAGTTAAATCCTATCAAATAGTAATTTCTTATTAAGGCAGAGTTGGTCCTAATATTCATCCAAGGAACATATATTCAAATGATAGACTTCTCGCTAATTAATTTTGCTTACATATTTTGACATTCAGTGAGGCCTTTTTAGTGTTTTTATTGTATGCATTATAGTATGTATAAGAACATACTGAAATTACCGATTTAATCATATCCTTCTCCAGATTATTAGCATTTTGAGGGTAGGGACTATAATGATTTTATCTCTGTATACCTAGTATCTACCACTGTGAATATCACATAGTAGATTATTTTGTTGGATGAATGGATGCTTGCTAAAATAACTGCTGTGTACGCGTGTGTATATTTGTACACGTATACACACTGCTATGGTTTGAAGGATCATGCATCCTCCAAAATTTCACGTTGAAACATAATCCCTAATTAAATAGTATTAAGAGGTGTGGGTTTTGGGACGTGTACCAGAGCTGCTGATTGCTCTAGAACCACCCCACTATTCCAAGTTCATTAGGCTCAGAGCCACTGAGAGCCATGAGTTCTGGGCACTTCTGTCACCCATCTCCTTTTGCAGCCCCAGACAAAGAATTTTCCTTTTGAACCTCAGTGTTTGCATGCCTAGGAGTGGGTCACTGTGCTCCTCGGAGTTTTTGGGTCTCAGACGTAGTGAACAGGTACAGCATCCAGGGTGGAAATTTTGCCTTTAGTGCCCTCCCCTGAACTCTTAAAAAAAAAAAAAGAAAAAAAAAAAGGAACCCTACACTGGGAGGCCAAGGCCGGCAGATCACTTGAGGTCAGGAGTTCAAGACCAGCCTGGCCAACATGGTGAAACCCCATCTCGACTAAAAATAGATAAAATTAGCTGAGCGTGGTGGCACATGCCTGTAAACCCTGCGACTCAGGAGGCTGAGGCAGGAGAATTGCTTGAACTTGGGAGGTGGAGGTTGCAGTCAACCAAGATCATGCCACTGCACTCCAACCTGGACAACAGAGCAAGACTCCATCAAAAAAAAAAAAGGAGAGAAACTTGTATTTTTGTAAATACTATAAGCTGAATGAATTTGTTGAAAAGTACATCATATCACCACATAAGTGACTTGACTTCAGGGTTCTTTTTATTTATTATTTATTTTTCCTTTAAGGAAAGGTCACGACACTTTTTTTTTCTGGAAAAAGTCCCTCAAGATGAGGAGGAACCTGATGAGGAGGAACAGATGATGGATCTGTTCATGGGTGAGACAAGGAACCTGTGATTTGAGCTGAGTTGCAAGAGACACACGAGACATCCGGGGACTAGGTGAATGGACACCTGACACTTGGTCTGGGCTTAGCCACTTGGCTGTGGCGCCATGTTCCTCAGCTCCTTTGTGTCTCAGGCATCCCCACCAATAAGCAGAAGATAGTAATAGCCACCCCATATTTATTAAGCTTGGTGTGCAAGTGGTACTAAGACATGGGTTAGATAGTGCCTCTAACAGCCAAGAATAGAGGTTTCCATCAGTTTGGCCCAAAGTACTTCTGTCTCCCTGGGCTGAATGGGATTGAGGTCGTCTTTCTGTCTTCTGCTCTGTGCTGTGAGGTTGCTGTCACTGGAAAGCTGTGGAAGGAACATTGGCCTGGGAGTCCAGAATTTTTAATTTTCATCTAGATTCTGTCATTTTTAGTTAAAACTTCGGCAACTAATTTTTCCACTTGGGACATCTGTTTACATATCTCTTAAATAATGGAGCTAAGTTTGGTGACCTCTAAGAGACTTTTCAGCTTTGAGGGGCTGCAGTGTAGCAATCACTGTGCTGTGGGATGGAGATAAGTAAGTGATGAGGACGGACCCTGCCATCTATGACCATGACATTCTATGGGAAGAGGCACAATATCTATGACAGGACAATCTCAGATTGTGGTATTTGTGCAAAAGGAAATGAACAGAGTCGTGTAATAAAATGAGAGGTGAAATGAGTCCAGGTAGATCCAGAGAGGCTTCTCTGGGGAGGTGACATTATTTATTATCCCTGGGACAAGGAGGGAGCTTGATAAATAATTTTCAAGATACATTAGCCAATTGAGTGAATGTTTATTGAGCACCTACTCTGTCCCTGACTTTATATAGGGAACTGAGGCTAGGATATTTAAGAAATCTTTCTTAAGAAAGACCTAATCTATAGAAGGAAGAGACATACAGAAACAAATATCTTTCTTCTATTGTTAACAACGGTAGTCAGAAGAGATATGTGGGATTTGGGGACATTGATGTGCTAAGATATGATCAAAAGCATTCATAGAAAATGAGTGTTCAAATGGAAAAGAGACCACCAGCATCATTTTTAAGTAATTATGTTACTTCTGCTGAGATTTTACAATAATCATCTCACTTTTCTGGAATTAATACTAAATAAATAGGTGGAAATATTTAAAACTTAGATGCACAAAAATATCATGGCAAAAGTAGAAACTTGAATATCTAACAAGAGGGGATTTCTTAAATAAATTATGGTATATTTTTATGGTGGACTATAATTGAGTCACTGGAAGTATTACAAAGAAGTTGTAGCTACATGGACATATGCTTAGGTAGGCCATCGCATTATGTATTCAGTCTGACTTCAACTTACTACACACATACTTACGCACTTATGCATATATCAGAGCATGTAGAGAAATTATGGCAAAATACCAGCAGCAATTGCATAGGGCTGGAATTTAAGTTTAATTTTTAAATTTTATTCATTTTCAATTTTTAATTACTGTGTATTAGCACTCGAGTAGGAAACACACTTAAAATATCTCCAAACCTGGAGTGTTTGGAAAAGAATGGAATAGTGATTCTGTCTAGTTTCCGTCTGTTTCTGATGAACTAGCCATCACATCTTTGGAACAAAAGCAGAACTTTGGATTTAAAACTAAACTTTATATTTTGTTTTTAATTTGAAGCCTTTAGGATATTGTAGTTTATTTCTACTGTCCACATTTTTCACTACAAATTTAAATGAAGTAAGAATAGAAAGCATATGTGAGTTGAGAAAACCTTATCTTATTGCGTGTTTCTGTTGGACCCCAGGAATGGCTGGGGGGAGGGAAGAACTGTTGGAAGTAAAAAGGATCGCAGTGTAACCATTTCATAACTGAGGGTTCTAAGGCTTAGAGATGGGGACTTGTTTGCCCATGGTCACATGGCTGCTTTATAGCGACATTAGGCATCATCAAGATGTGGATGGGGAGAATAAGGCTCAAAAAAAGGGTTGGCCCAAGATTTGTTATTTTCTTGCTTTGTTGGTGGTGACAGGGTATCTGTGGTAATGGTGATTAGAGGCAGAATGAAGTATCCAGCACATAATCAATTGAGAGATATAATATGTTAGTTGTAAGATGACATTCTTCTGTATACATTCTTTTCAAAACAGGAACACAATGTTGGAAAGGAAATTATAAACCCAATACTAGATCAGGTGACACTTAAGGTCTAGAGTTCAGCTTGGCTATTAAGCAAAAACTTAGAACATGTCACTTTTCAGAATAGAAATGTTTATCTCCATATCTGAATTTTAAAATGCATTGTGCATATGTTCTGCAACTTAAAAGTAACAGTCTTTTCCATTTTTCTCATTTTATTGCAAATTGCAATCACACCATGTCATCAAAAAGTTATTTAGTGACAACTTATGGGGAGCCAAAAAGTTTCCTGTAATTTGCATATATTTTCCACATTCGGAATGTTAGTGATTAAATTTTTTGTATGTTCACTTAAATAATATATTATTATTGAAAATAAATATAATAATAAATGCAAAATGTTGGCTCTAATGGCATATGCTAAACATTTTCACAGTGCAACACAGCGTATGCTTAGTTCTTCATTAAGAGATTTTAAAATAACTCGTATTTAGCAAGAATACATTATCTTTTATTCAGAATTAATTATATGCTGTTTTGTGTATGGTAATTTAAAGTGCTACCCACTTCTAATATGTAACACGCAAAAGAAACTATGGTTACAATTCATTAGAATTGGCTTCTTTCCTTTGCAATTTAGGAGCATAATGAATACATAGAACTGGAATGCTATTTGTTACTTGAATCAGAAGTTATATAAAGTGCTGATAACTAACAGTTACACATCCTTTTTTTTTTTAAACACAGCAAGACTTAGGAGAATGGGATAAGTCATGAGAGTAAGTCACACATAATTAGTTATTTTACCATTCTTTGATAGTTTTAAGAGTAAGTTTTCACAAGGGCGATTTGAATTAGAGGGTAGAAGAATATTTTAAAAATCATTTTCTATTATTCAAATATAGAATGTTATTGACTTTTTTGGTATAGCTGGTTAAGTGCCTAGAACTTGATCATCTTCTATTTCTTTTTCCTTTTTGCTGTGAGAAAAATAATGCTCAGAGAAGTTTAAAACCTTGCCTAGGGTAATCCAGTTCGTGACTAGGAACCCAGAGTTGGAGATTTCTTGGTTTAGGTGAGGCTGCTGTTTGAGTTGCATGAAAGTTACTCGTATTGTCACTTTCTACCTTAGTTAGTATAACAAGTTCAATAAGGGCAATATATTTGAACAGCATATTACCCCACATAAACAAGAAGATGACAAGAAGATGACCTCAACTAAACAAGAAGGAAGAAAATGACAAAAACACTCAAAGTGCATCAAAAGTGAAAAACAAAATTCCCAAATGCAGTTTCCATTTCTTTGAACACGTATGTTGATGTCTTGACTTTTTCCCTAAAAGGGAAAGCATCTTGAATAATAATACTATTCATTCTGACCCGGATGGAATGAGATGAGCTCTCTAATACTCTGCTGACGAAAGTATAAATCAATAGTAGAGGGCATTTGGCAAAGTTTGTCTTGAACCTAAACATGTATCAGGCCCTTTGTCTTACTTGGTTAATTTCTGATACCTAGCCTTAGGAAACACTGAAACACACAAGATAGAAGCTCATAAAAATATATTCATCCAAGTGATTTCTACAGTACGTAAATTTTACCTTAATACAGCTGTTGAAAATTGCTCATCACTTTTTTATTTATAGGAGGCAAAAGTGAAAACATGCTAAATGATTACCCTTTAGAGGAACTCTTTGAATACTAACAGTTCATTCATACAACTTAAAAGTTTAAGATATTTTTAATAATGAATATATTTTTAATAATGTAGAGAATTACTTGTGGTATAGTATTTATCACAGATGCATGATGAAAATTGTATGTAAATCACAATCTATATTTTAAAAACAATAAGCATGGTTAAAATTATTAGAAGGTAGTGAACATTTTAGCATGACGACTAAAATGAGTTATCATTGGGTGATAGGATTATCCACTCATTATTCAGTTGTCTTATTTCCTTTGGACTGCTATTAAAAAAATACCTTAGAGTGGGTAATTTACAAACAACAGAAAATGTATTACTCACAGTTCTGGAGGCTAGGAACTTCACGATCAAGGTGCCAGCTGATTCGGTGTCTGGTGAGGGCCCGTTCCTAATAGATGGCACCTTTTGTGTCTTCATGTAACTGAAGGGGCAAGGGAGCTCCCTCAAGCCTCGTTTGTAAGGACACTGATGCCATTCATGAGCGTGGAGCCCTCATGACTTAACCACTTCCCTAAGACTCCATCTCTTAATACCATCATACTGGGTACTAGGTTTCAACATAATAAATTGTGAGGCGATATCAACATTCAGATCATATCACCAGTCATTTGTATATTTATTTTGCCAACTTTTAAATTTATTTTGCACCTCTACATTTCCATGATATTCTTCCATAATGATTCATTACTGTTAAAAACAAGGAAAAAGACAACCATAAAGGTCAAAGTGAGGAGTCCCGCTATCCAGGCATGTTGTATGAAATGTGCCTGTGTCACAGGATGACCACATGTGGCCCACTTTTTTAAAGATTCAACTACAGTTTGATGATAGCCCTTACCTAGTCAGGAGGACCCACGTTAATAGCATCAATAAAATTCATTAACATTTCATTTTCTCAATCATAGTAATTGTCGATCAGCCCCGAGAATATCATTCTGAGCAGCTTGTGTTGCAAACAATTCACCTAATGCAATTGATTTACATAAATCTCCTTCTCCACATTTATCCGACAGTAGGGTTTTTACTTTCCATTATTTTTATCAACTCTGATAAAAATATTAAGAGCGAGGAATTTGCTCCCTGCAGCAGCATGTGATGTATGATTTGCATTAGAGTCCACCTAGTACTTACTGCTCGATACCTTCTCATGGTCAGACTCTCAGTTCCAGTCCAGGAAGTAAACAGGTTTCCTACAAATTAACTCAATTACATAGTCCCCTGAACTGCAGCAAACATTTCTTATACAGAGCCACTTGCATATTCTCTGTGGTAGCTGACACTTCGTAATTCCTAAGGGAAGGCCTGAAGAATTAGACTAAATTCCCTGGATTCAGAAAGAAAGGGAAAAGGATTAAGATGTTGAAATTGCTCAGGCTCTGCTGCTATCATTGTTGGAGGAAGCAATACCTCTGTCAGGTGCAAAATGTCATAGTTCTGATTACCTACTACCTGTCATCTGGGACATTTCCAATTCACACTTAACTCCGAAGTCGGCTGCATATCGAAAGATTCCAGGGCGTGCTGGCCTAAGGCTTTCTTTCATCTCAAATGATACCATGTTTTTCTTCTCATTTAATATTCACTCTGAAGGTCCTAAAGTCGAATATTTGACTTAGATGTTTCCATGAAAGCAATTTTAAAATACATTTTATTTTACTGTCTGTTCTGGAATATCTAAGAGTCTCTAATTTTGTATAATGTCCTATCTCTATACCATACCTGGTCTTCAGAGTGAGGGTTGTGGGACCTATTGCCTTTCTCGCTGTGGGACTTGTGTTTGTTTTATGAGGGTTTTATAAAAGGTAGTCTGTAGACCATCTGCTTCAACATTACCTGGGAAACTCGTTTCAAAGGAAGCTTCTAGGGCTCTAACCCTGGCCTTCTGTAACTGGGAGTGAACTCTGAGACGCTGCATTTGTAACCAGCTTCCAGGTGACTGTGAAGCTACCTGAAGCTTGAGAAGTGCCAGATTAACTATTTTCTGTTTTCGGAGAGATTTCACCCATGCTCTCTCATTCTGTACATCATAACAGCTTTCTTTACGGGAAGGTGCCCTCATACTCACAAAGGGTGAATAAACATTCAAACATCACAGAGACAACAGAGGCGGATCTAGATGTAGCTTTCATAGTGTGCTTCCTGGGCCAGCAGTTTCAATATCATCTGAGGATATGTTAAGAATCCTTTTTCTTGAGCTCACCCTCATACTTTCTGAATCAGGAACACTTGAGGTGACTTTAAAGAGCCATGCAAGTGACTCTGATGATCTGTAAAGTTTGAGAACCATTGGTATACCTAGTGTATGGTTTTACAGCATCCTGGTACTAGCTGCATACCACTATGTATTTAAATTATCTACGTTACCAATTTCTGTAAAGGGTTAGACAGTTGTTAACTTCAGATCCCAATTTCTTTTAGAGAATATCAAGGACTGAAAGCTCCAGAAGATATTTTAGAATCAATGCCATTGACAAATGACGCCTTTAAAACAGGGAATGGTTCTTCCAGGAAGGTAATGGTCTGGACTCTTAAAAGCAACATCAAAATAGCACCACGAGACCCACTGGGTTTTAAATTAGATAACAGACTTCTAAGTTAAAGCTAGTTGAGTTGAATCTTGGTTTTGACATTTACTAGCTGTGAAGCTTTTCAAAAAGATAAAGAATATCTGGGAGAATTACTTTTCATAGCTGAAAAAGAGTATAATGATAATACCTTCCTTTCACATGGCGATTTTGAACATTACATGAGGTAGTGAATGAAAGTGCTTTGCTGAGGATCTGGTAATAAGAAAATGCCCATAAGGCATGTAACCACATATATGCATTGCGGTTTCCTCACTCTTAGTTCCCTCATTTTAAATTTTGAGTAATTATAGTGTCTAAAAGTAGTGAGTTTCAGTAAAAAGCAGAACCGAGTGGATCTCTGTAGCAATAGAATCTACAGGCTATCCTATGAAAGATGAAAGGATTCAGACCAATCAATCTACCTGTATCTCCAGCCTCTAGGACTAATTTTGGCACATGTTAAGTACTTGAATAAATGTGTGAGTAATTAATCAATAGCTGCGTTTTACAAAAGGGGTGCTTTTCAGAGTTCAGTTATATACATTATTTGGCTAATACTCCCAACGATTCCACAAGGTAGGTATAATTATACTGATTTCATTTTACAGAGGAGGAACCTCAAGCTTGTGGAGATGGAATGAGTTGACTAAGGTGGAATGGGGCAGCAACACAGGTTATCTGACACAGGGATCCTGTGCTTAATTACTCTTCTATCATCCTTTAACTACTATGCAGCTTTGGCTGGTAATCTCTAGCAATAAGCAGCAGGGGCAAGAAAGGTTAGAAATAATTTTTTAAGGCCGGGGTGGTGGCTCATGCCCGTAATGCCAGCATTTTGGGAGGCTGAGGCGGACAGGGAACCTGAGGTCAAGAGTTCAAAACCAGCCTGCCCAACGTGGCGAAACCCTGTCTTTACTGAAAATACAAAAAATTAGCCAGGCATGGTGGTGGGTGCCTGTAATCCCAGCTACTCGGGAGGCTGAGGCAGGAGAATTGCTTGAACCCGGGAGGTGGAGGTTGCTGTGAGTTGAGGTCATGCCACTGCACTCCAAACTAGACAAGAGCAAAGCTCCGTCTCAAAGTAATAATAATAATAATAATAATAATAATAATTTTTAAGCACCTGTGTATAGGACAGAAAAAGAAATTATGCATTAGGTTGAATCTGCAATATATTTTTGTGAATTCAGTAGCTAGAAGTTAATTAACCAAAGTGGGAAGAGAAGGCTTTTTATTTTGTGGTTAATATTTTAAACTATGTTCTTCTCAGATATTATACGAAAACATATGTAAAGCACTTGTGTAGCTGAATGCATTATTGCAAGGTAAATACTCTTAAACCACTTCTGTGAGGATCTAAAATCTTGTCAGATACTCAAGATGCCTCCCCAAGGGCATCACTCTGCACAAAGATGACCACTATTCTCACTCATGTGATTCCCTCCTTGTTGTTAATGTGTGTGTGCATTCCCAAACACTACAGCTTAATTTTGCCATTTTAAATTTTTTTAATCTTTAGATAGGTGGCGGCTTCTTCTTCCTCTTCTTCCTCCTCTTCCTCCTTTCTCCTCCTCCTCCTCTTCTTCCTCTTCTTCTTCCTCCTCTTCCTCTTCCTCTTCCTCCTCCTCCTCCTTCTCCTCTTCCTCTTCTTCTTCTTCTTTTCTTTTTGACAGAATCTTGCTCTGTCACCCAGGCTGAAGTGCAATGGTTTAATTTTGGCTCACTGCAACCTCCACCTCCTGGGCTCAAGCAGTCCTCCCATCTCAGCCTCCCAAGTAGCTAGGACTACAGGCATGTACCCCCATGTGCAACTAATGTTTGCCTGGGCAGGTCTCCAACTCCTGGGCTCAAACGATCCTCCCACCTCGGCCTCCCAAAGTGCTGGGATTAGAGACATAAGCCATCACACTTGGCCTTAGATAGACCTTTTAAGTTTATTTTCATCTGTAAATTATCCTATCATCCTATGTCATTGAAGAAATGAAATAATTTATTTCATAATACAAGGTTTCTCAACTTCAGCACTTATTGGCATTTTGAGCAGGACAATTCTTGACTGTGGGAGACTGTCGTGTACATTGTGGGATGTTTAGGAGCATCCCTGGTATCTACTCATCAGATGCCAGCAGCACCTCCTCTTCAGTCGTGACAAGGGAAATCCTCTCCAGAACTTACCAAATGTCTTCTGGAAAATAAAATTGCTCTGATTGAAAAGCTCTGCTGTGTTTTCTCGCTGTCCTGTTAATTTTCTGAAAATTGGATCTTGGATGAGTCTTAGTCTGATTCAGATTCAATTTTTAAATTTATTTTATTTTTTGCTAAGACTACTCCCTAGGTGGTATGGGGACTTCCCTCTGGAGGCACATAATGTTGGTAATTTCTCTTGTGATGTCAGCCACCCCTGATGTCTGACGCTTAGATCCTTTATGAGGGAGTTGCAAAATGCTGACATTCCAATTCTGTCAGCCCTTGGTCAATGACTTGTCAGAATATCTGTGTCAAGGTATGTCTTGCCTCAGCAATGATTTGTTTGCCAGGATGGCTTGAATGGGAAAGGTCCGATGCAAGTTGGCCCATTTTTCTTTTCCAGGCTGTCTTTTACCTAGTAGCCAGTCTTCCCCATTTTTGCTATTTGGACACACTCTTCTTGGCTTTGAAGAAGCAACTTATCAAAAGAGACAGGACCAGTGTGGCCCTCCTGGCCCATCTCTGTCTGGAGTCAATCACTCCTATGCTCTCCTGGCTCAATGCCACTTACCATGTCAGGCACAATAATGTGCTCTCACATTCTTCTTTCCCACTAGTCAGTGGGTAAAGCAAGGCTGCCTCACTCTTCTTTGCATCCCCACTGCGTAGATTGGAACCAGGCAGCCTGACACCTGCGGAAGAGTGCAGGCTTTGCAGGGAGACAAACCTGGATCCAAATTCCAAATCTGAAAAGGAGCTGGTGGCTAATTCAAGTGAGGCACTCAAACTTTCTGCATTTCAGTGTCTTCATTGTCAAAATAGAAATAAAATATCATTTCTCTCACAGTTACTTTTAAGGGTCAAGTCATTTGGAAACAGTGTTCATGGGATTCCTACTCAATATACACTTCAGGTATTCTTTCCTATTTTAAGAGTAGCTTCTATTTACCCACTCACCATGTGCCAAGCCCTACTACATAAAACCCTTGTGTGGCTTCTCGTGTGAGCCCCCTGCTGCGCCCACAGCCTATTACAGGTAAAGCATCAATGTCATAGGTAAATGATGCCTTTGAAACAGGTAATGGTCCTACCAGGAAGGTAATGGTTTGGGCTGTTAAAAGCAACATCAAAATAGGTAAAGAAAATGAGGCTTACCGGAGTTAGATATCTTTTCCTAAATTTCCAAGCTGATGTGGGTTGACTCCGCACTTGAACTCAGACCTTCCTAATGGCAAAATTCACTGTATATCGTGCCTTTAATTGGGTGTTACACCTTGAATAAATGAATGAATGACTAAACTAATAGATATAAGACGACGATACTAGGAGTTTATTAGCAAATAATTCTTTCCTCCCAGACTGTCCTTTTTTTACTGGGAAGTCAGTTGAATCTGGAGCTTACATTTTACACATGGGTTGAGGCTATAGTGACCAGTCAGAGAAAGCCCCGACTTCAGTGTGGACTTCTGAGGGAGGAGGAGTGCCGAGTGTCCAGTCTGACTTCTGCTACTGGTTGGCAGTGTGGTTTGTATAAGCCTCATGTATGCTCAGACACTGCTTCGTACTTGTTTCTAACCAGCTGTTCACCCTCCTATGATGAGGGGCTCACAGGGTCACCCAGTCTGATGGTCAGCACAGTGCCCTGGCAAGGGCTGGATCCCAGCCTTTTCCTCTGTCCTCTGCTATTACCTGTTAAAGTGTGAGCTTTCTATTTGACACCTGGGCAGACCGAGCTCAGCTGAGCCCTGACCTGACTAGATGTCAGGGTGCTACTGGCAGGAATTTAAACTCCCTCAGCCCAGGGAGCCAGACTGTCCTGGAAAAGAATGTAGGTGGGCAAGCAGCTTTGTGCTTTACTCCAGGGGTTAGGAATCTCCTGTCCATGGCTCCTGGGAAGGAATTCATTCAGGTGGGAAGATGAGAGCCTGTTAGGCAGCCCCTGGAAAGGGAAGCCGCAGCACTGGGGCAGCAGTGGCCCTGTGCAGGGTCTGGAGGACTCAGTCCTCAGCACCTTCTCTCCCCTCTGCTTCCCCTCCCCCAAGGACATGTAATGTGACTTCGCATAAATTTCCTTGAATTCATTCTGTGTTCACACTACAAATCGCATCTATGTTTGCAACAAAAATTAATTTCAGGACACCTTAAGATACAATATAGCTGTTTGATACATTTTATTTTAGAATGTATTCAGAATGAAAATTTTTGAGTGATGTGATCCCTTTATGGTTTGGAAGATAAAACGAAAACAAAACTCAGGTTCTCTTGGGGGGTGTTCAAGCCTTTGATCCTGACAGATAACATTATACTTTGGTAGACAACCAAAGTAGACCCCCATTTTGATAGGGCTGTATTACATGGTAGATGCTCTTTACCTTCCCTGTGCGGGTCATTGTTTGATTGCCATTGCACTGAATGGCTCATCTGTGGAATATGTTTATCTATCAATATTTCATACCAATATTCAGAACATGTAATTTGATGGATCAATTTAGATATTTAAGAGATATATTGAGGTACAGAATTTAGACAGACATATGCATGTAGTATTATCCATTATTAAATGTATTCAACATATATAAATTATTAAAATGTGAATTTTGATATATGAAAGCAAATGATCTGAGAGGTAGCTTTTCCTAGTATGATGCAATAAAATACAATACAATTTGGCAAGGATTTATTGAATGATGATTATATTCCAGGCACGACCGTTGCATATATATGCCAGAGATACAAAGATGAATAAAGAAAGAAACTTTTCTTAATGAAGATCATGATGCATCAAGAATCTAAGCATGTGAAGAAACAACCACAAAGGGAAATAATAGTAGCAGGGAAAAGAATGGACAAATTAAACTACTAGCTCAAAAATATCATGAGCAAAATGATGACTAAAGAACAAATCTGCAAAATCTCAAGCCAAATGAAGAGGTATTTTAATACTTGAATACAGCGCTCTTGCAAATGAATTAGAAATACCATTGCTCCCATGGAAAGTAGGGGAAGCAGCTAACAATACAATTAACCAAAATTATATGCATGACTATACCCACATACACATACATGTACATGTGTTCACATAAAAAATTCGACTGTGTTACTAATCAAAGAAAGATATTCAAGCAATGCATTTATCCCTTTAAAAATTTTGTTATTGTTATGGTGATGGGATGGGGGATTATAATGAGCATTTTAAAAATAATACTGGTGTGTTTGTTAATTAAAACATCTCTTCCGGAAAATAATCTGAAATATGTACATAGAGGTTTAAAAGTTTTACCTCTTTTGACCCAGTGATTTCACTTCTAAGCACCCGTTCTAAAGGAATAAGCAAGAATGAAGACAGAGATTAATGCACAATTAGTGTTTTTGCATTTGTACTTATAATAGGAAAATGTGAAAACTACTGAGTACCCTAGTAGTAGGGGTTGAATGGTTATATAGTTTACTGTACATCGGACAAGCAATTATGCAGGTATTAGCGGCAGAGCTTCCAGAGACTTCTCGGTAGAAATGCATGAAAATGCTCAGGGTTTATATTAAGTCAGGTACAACAGAAGAAGAAAAATCTCAATTGCATTTAAAAATAGAAAAAAAATAGTGTAAGGAAATGTTTATTTTCTCATTTATACATTTTATTTTCTAACATTTTGACACTAAGTCTGCATTATCTGATAATTAGAAAAAATATCAAGAGGTAAAACTTAAAAATTATATGGATAATCATAATGCAATTTGAGCTGAGACCTGTGCGAAGAAAACAGATGTTTCCAGGAGATTGATGAGTTAATGTCACTTGATGAAACAGGCAGAGAAAGCTAGAGAAAAGAGATGAATTTGTAAAGACCAAGGCATAATTTGCCCGGTTAGACAAGAAAGCAAGGGGGTTTCAAGAGCATAGGTTATGCAAATGACAGAAGCATAAACATACCTGGCATGTTCAAGGAGTGAAATTGATCTGGTGTGACTGGGGCACATGCTCTGTAGGGTCAACTGAATCGAGAAAGGTGAAGAGGAACAAGGCTGTGAGAAGCTTTTCACTCTCAGGCCATACTAAAGAGTTTAAGCATTAAAACCTAATCCTAGAGAATCGGAGACACAGCAGAATGCTGACTGGAACACACACACACACACACACATGCATATACACATGCACATGCATACACAATAGTGTAAGGTAAATTTTATTATAAGAATCAACATGAAAGCATACATTTAAATGTGTGTACAAATCCTTTTAAAAAACATTTTGAGAAAAAACATTGTTTTTTTATAATAAAATGCAAAGCAAACCATGATAGAAAAAAAATCCTTTTAAAAATAATATTTCCCCTCAACTCCTTTTTGTCCTTCAATGCTTTCTGCCCTGAAATAGATCTGTCATAGAGGTTTTCTTGGTCAGCCACCCTGTAGCAAGTGTTCCATCCCATCTGTCTACTAGTAGTCACTACTTAGATTGCAAACTTTGTGCAGAGAGGAGCTCCATTGTATATGCCATTGCGTCCCTCACACCTGGTTCATAGGACATGCTCATTAATAGTTCCTTCTGAATGGGTTTTCCAATGCCTTGCATATGAAAGGCTTTGTCAAAATTCATGAGGCGGACCTTGCTAATGACTCAGGCCACTTTTAGCTTAGGAATCAACACTGCATATTAGGCTGGGGTAATTTCACTTTTCACATCCAAGTTGGTGTTTATTTTTAAATTATTGTTAAGCTTGGAGACAAAAACAGCTGGACTATACATTGCTTACAGCCAGTCAGCCAGCATCCCCAGGTTCTGCCAAATTCCCCAAATGACATTAGTTGCACATGGTTCTCTCAGTTTTCTCCCCTGTGAAATGAAGATCTGGAGTCCGCCTGGGTTCCTGATTCCAGGAGCCTCCCACAGGAATCTCTATTGCTTACCTGCCTTGTGATTTCTAGTGCCTCATTCAGCAGAAAACAGTACCTGATAAATGCTTAATGACTTGTTGATCAAAAAAATGTCTATTAGACTAGAATTTTTTATATTTTGAGATGGGTTACACTGTCCTATGAAGTTTCTGGAAAGTCCTGGAAAAAAATATCAGCCTCTTGCAGTGTGATGGAGGTTGTTTTCAACGATATTTTTAATTTGGGAGACCATGGTTTTCTTTGGGGGCTCTCTATAATGCTATTGGGGGAATGATATAATATGAAGTAATGTCTTTGCTGATGCTAATTCTAAAGCTTTCCTGTCACTACGGGGATATCACATATGTCTGATGTCACCAGAAGCACGAATGTGTCACATGTCTCAAGCAAAAGGCAGAACGTTTGAGCTCGGTAAACACAGGCACACTCATTCACTAGCAGGGATTTGTAAACTGTTTTTCTACACATGGAAATAGCAGCAGGAGGGCAAAAAACTGTAAAGTCTTATAGCCAGACACCATCACAGATTGAGCTCTTGAAATTCCACTATCAGTGTCAGGGAGGTTTCTCTGAGTTTTCCATGTTGTCAAAATATATGAAAGAAATATCCTGCAGAATTAACAGAGGATGCGATTATTTGCTTTCAGTGGTAATGCACCTTGGCATAGTGGGGGAGGGTAAGGATTGCTAGAGCAAGTGAGTATAGTTCACAAATCAGAGGATCAACCTAATTGCCACCCTCTACTTCAGAAACACTTAACCGTCTCTGTATTTCCACATCTGTGAATGAAGTCAATGCCGGTGTTAAGACACAGAGAGCCTACAAATGCATTTCTGGCTACCATTAATTGAAGGGAAAATATTTGAGAAGAGTCTTCTTTATCTTTGATATGAAAAAGTAAGAGGCAGCAAAGTCTTAGAGATGAACAGAACAGCAAAATATAGGACGTTAAATCTGTTTTATATGTTCCACCAAATATTTGCGAAACTTCATACTTCTGAGTCCTATAGCGGCGTAATGAAGTAATATTTAATTTAACAGGATTTCCCTTGTGAAGCATATTGTGTTGATTGTAAAACCTGCATGGTTCCTTATAAGGTACCTATAGTTCACCTTTTCACTGTCTTGACTATAGGGAACATGGTAAGATACTGTGTAGGTGAGATGTGATACAGCATTTGTTAACTTCTCTTTTTTCTCAGTTGCCATTTCATTTTTGCATTTGAGTACACATTTATAGTTAAACTAGGCAATACACTCATTTCCATGGTTATTAGTTATTCTCTTTACGTCACAGTTTCACTCTTCTGCACATGTGTCTCACAATAAGATATTTTTTTTTTTCCCGCAGCTGTGAAAGGAAGCTACACACTATTGAGGAGCTTCTACATCATGCCAGGCTATGCGCACTAGTATCTCATTTTATCCACATGTAATCATCCGTAAAGATGCTTATGCTTATTTTTTTTTCTCCAGTAAGAAAACTGACATCTAAAGAGATCAAGTGAGTTTCAGGCATTCACATGTTAGCATGGCAGAGCCAGAAGTTAGACATGCAGGTATCTTTAGTATTTTGTGACCTTTGCAAAAGCACCGAAAGCCAATAGGATTTTTCTTTTTGTCTCTTGGAAATAATAAGATGCAGTGGAAAGTGTATGGGATGCCCAGTCAGGCCAGTCTGGGTATCCTTTATACTCCTGATATGCCCTCAGTGGCTTTTAGGAAGTTACCAAACTCTCTTGAGCCTCAGTTGCCCCTGAGAAAAATGGGGTTGACCAAAGCTCCCTGCTTCAGTGTCTCAGATTAGAAATACCATGTGCTAAGAATATGTGGCACATACACACCATGGAATACCAGGCAGCCATTAAAAAGGATGAGTTGATGTCCTTTGCAGGGACATGGATGAAGCTCGAAACCATAATTCTCAGCAAATTAACACTGGAGCAGAAAACCAAGCACCACATGATCTCACTCATAAGTGGGAGCTGAACGACAAGGACACATGGACACAGAGAGGGGAACATCACACACTGGGGCTTGTGGGGGTTGGGGGGCTAGGGGACGGATAGGATTAGGAGAAATACCTAGCGTAGATGACAGGTTTGTGGGTGCAGCAAACTACCGTGGCACGTGTATACCTATGTAAGAAACCTGCACATTCTGCACATGTATCCCAGAACTTAAAGTATTAAAAAAAAATACCATGTGCTTCTAGGATGGGCTGGATCAAAGGGAGCCCACACTTATTTCTACCTTGGTCTTCACCCGGTCTCCTTTTCTTCAGGCCATGAGACATCTCTGAGGTTATTGATGGATGCTGCTGGTGGAGGAGCAGCTCAGTGAGCCTGAGGGAGGGAGGATTTTTTTTTTTATTTGGTTTGTCGGCATCACCCTGTAAAAGAAAAGAACAACCAAAGAAGCAAAGGCAGTTATGCCTTTCAAGCTTAGATGCAGGAATTGGAGGAGGAGTTTGTGGGAGATAAATCAAAGAAAATTGACTAGAATAGATACAAATGAAATTTAAGTTTAACAAGTGCCGGAGTGGTGAGGCAGGATGTGGGCTCCTCTTGCTGAGGTGCACAATTACTGCACATCAAGGGGGCCGGCTTGTTGGCAAACTCTCAAGGCACAGGTGCACTCATTTCATTCTACTGGGACTGCAGCTCACAGCCCCTCCCAGAGGCAGCGCTCTAGGTAGTCAGTGGATGCTGCCTGCTACTTACTACACATGCTCACATCCTTTATCAAAAAGAATAGGTACTGTGTATTAGACTCTGCCCATAAGTCAGGTGTAAGGTATATCAGGCATTTGATTCCATTCAACATCGTAATCTTGACGGTAGCCCTAAGAAGAAAACACGATCGTTTGTATGTTATGGATGAGAAAACTTGGTCAGAGAGGTTCAACAACTTCCCTGGGGTCACACAGCTATTTGGGAGAGAGTTGGTGTATCCAATACCATGTTGTCTACGCTCGCCGTGCAATAGCACCTTGTCTAGCGGTGGCATCCTGGGAGCATTAGGATTTGCCTGCTTCATCAGAGGAGATAAATCTTCAGAGCTGTTTTGCTTGTTAGCGACAGAGTCTCCTGAAATACGCTCTGACTGTCCTGTGAATGCCAGTGATTCAAAGATCCTTGCCAAAGGATCATCATAAATCCTGCTTAGACAGAGAAATCCCTAATGGAAGAAGGGTTCTTTGCAGTGTCCCACAGCCTTGAGCATTAGTGTGGAGAAGAGGACAATTTGCAACAATGCTTGAGTGAGTGTCAAGAGGCCTATTTACATGGCCAGGGACACAGATGGTCCCGTAAGTAGGATTTGATGAAGAGAGCCCCCTCATCCCACATGGAGACAGGGAAACGGGCTTTAGGACAGTGTTGTCTGAAAGGCCACTGCCACAT
>NW_012103354.1:2066030-2068988 GCF_000951045.1 Mandrillus leucophaeus
GGACCTGGACCTCATCCCTTTTCCCAGACCTGCTGGAGTAGAGTCTGCATTTTAATAAGGTCCCCAAGTGACTTGTACATTACAGTGACAGAAGCACACTCTGAAGAAAGAGGAGGACTTACCTCCCACCCAGGGCCAGGTCTAGTTTGGTATGAGTGAGCCCAGGGTCCAAAATTTAAGAGGGTGCCAAAAAAAGGAGTAATTATCAAAAGCAGTATATTAAGAATGAAGGCCAAGTGTGGTGGCTCATGCCTGTAACATCCCAGCACTTTGAGAGGCCAAGGCAGGTGGATCACTTGAGGCCAGGAGTTTGAAACCAGCCTGGCCAACATGGTGAAATCTCGTCTCTACTAAAGTTATAAAAAGTTAGCTGCGTGTGTTGGCTCATACCTGTAATCCCAGCTACTCAGGAGGCTGAGGCATGAGAATCACATGAAGAGGCAGAGGTTGTAGTGAACCGAGATCATGCCATTTTACTCCAGCTTGGGTGGAAGGGGGGGGACTCTGTCTCAGATTAATTAATTAATTAATTAATTAAATAAAAATGGAACTAGATAATTGCAGTCTTCTCCCTTCTGGATTTTTAGGGGAGAGGGCAGGGAAAGCTGATGGGGTCTAGGTTTCTTGTTTTCTCTAAATATTCTGAATTTTCAGCAAGTGAAATTACATTGAGTTGTTTCCATTTTGGTCCACATACTTAGATATTATTGGATTTTCAATAACTGTGGTTAGACACAAAAAAATGTAGCATTGTAACCTAAGCATTTATTCTGCAAGGTCAGTTCAAATGGCCAACATAGATCACACTAATGATCATGATAATGATCAAGGTAGGTAGCCTTTATTAAGAGCTTGCTATGTGCTAAGTGCATTGCGTGAATTAACTTAATTTTTATAGGAAACCCCACATGAGAGGCATGCTCTAATCTCCATTTTAGCAGTGAGGTGATGGATGTTTGCAGAGGTTGCGTAGCTGATTTAAAGTTATCCAGCTAGAGACTAGAACAGGTAGGATCAGGCAACTTGCCCAGAGCCCACTCTCGTTACTGCTTTACAATATACAATAGCGTAAAATAAATGTATATTGTATTTAAAGTTCTAAAGCAATTTTATGCATCCTTTTCTTCAATATACGAGTATTTCACTACTAAGTGTGTTTCTGAAAAATCTACCCCTTTAGGTTTTTAAGTTAAAAATGCTCCCTAAAACAATAAGAGTAATAGATAGATGATGGCACTTACTTTTTAAAAATGTCCATAAAATTTTGGCTGCCAATTTAAGAAAAAAAATTGGACAAGAAGATGCTGTTAGTTCAAGGGAAGACAAAGAGTTCGAGGTCCTCCCTTCTGGATTGGGACCCTCCCGTGGGCTGGGGGTACCATGAGCCTGGTGGGCACGATGTGATCCTGCCTCTGCCTGACTTCGCTTCTTCTCTGCCTGTTTTGTAGCAACCACTGCACTTGCCTTTCTTGCCTGTGTCTGTGTGGGTCTCATTAGCAGTGGGTGTGTGTCTCACCACAGTGGCTCATTCACGGGGCTGCTGGCAGTGCCAGGAATCAGGAGCCGCCTCTCCGTCTGTCCAGAACAAAGCTGGGCTGAGCCCTCTCACGGTCCTGTGGCCCTTGGTCTCCCCACATGAGGTGTGCCGAGACTGAAGAGAGAAGGTGCCTCCTGGCGATGGCATTGCCAAGGCTGGAATCTGCCTCTCAAGGAAGTCCCTCGGCGGCCAGCTGCTGCGCCGTGACCTTCGTGGTGGTGGAGTGAGTAGGCACTGGAATCAATACGCCTGGCCTCTCCATCTGCCAGCCTGAATGCAGGTGCCAGTTACTACTGCCCGGCACGGACGAGGGACGGGAACGGTGGCGCATAGATCCCGGCAAACGGGATTGGCTTTTGTGGACACAAGCTTGAGGTTGGCAGTGCCGTTTTATTTATGTCCTGTCCCTGCTGTAACAGGGGCCGCCTCTGTACGGCCTTCGCTCTCTCTGTACTTTCGGCTCGGGTCGCGATCTTCCTTTGATTCGGGGTTTGTTTTTATTCCAGCCCGGTTGCTGCTGCCAGAGCCATGGCTCAACGACTTGGCCTGGACTGGTGATCCGCATGTCAGGAGTTTCCAAAAGTTTGTTCCGGTCTATCTTTGAGAGAAATAGCATGGACTGGATCCCATCGCCAGATTGTGGTGTCTGGGGACACGTGCTTGGGGCACTATTTCCATCTTCTGTCTTTGTCTGGTCTCCTCCTCATTAAATCTTCCTGGGTCTGTGGAGCTGACTACCAATTGGTGCCTGACCTAGTTACAGAGAGCCAGTCCGTAGCCCCTTACTCATCATCAGAAATGGATCATAACGGTTTGTTCATTGTGATGCAAAGTGGGCTCTGCTATTTTAGAGTCATTTCTCCCTTTTTGGAGTTTGTGCATGGGGGTGTATGTGCATGTATTTATGCATGCATGTGTGTATGCACACGTTTGTGTGTGTGTGTTTGTGTGTGTGTGTGTGTGTGTGTGTGTTGGGCAGCTGCCTAAATGAAGCTGGCATTTTCCGTTGCTATGTGGGGACTCTGCTTTTGGAAAACACTTCTGCGGCCTTGTATGGAATCCTTAACAGGCTTGCTTGTTTCCCTGCCTTGACCTCCTTTCGTTTTCCACTGGGAGCACTTTCTCTTGAGCACAGGTTCTCACATTTTCTGCTCATGGTGTCAGCTCTGTGGCCACTCTTCTGCCAAAGGGCACCAGGGAGTTCCTCAAAGGACCTTTTGAACTGTTTGTTCAATGAATGAAGAGTTCAGTCGGACAGTGACGAGGACAGCACACACCTCTGATTGGTCCCTGCCTCAGAATTGCTGGGCATGACTCATGCATTTGGCTTTTGCCTCTGCTGATCTCACAAGCCGTGGGGGAGGCTGGGGTTTTTTTCAGCATCTCCCAGAGTCTGTGACCTTTTCATCACCATTTTGCCT
>NW_012103354.1:2070473-2072284 GCF_000951045.1 Mandrillus leucophaeus
GCGTGAGTGGCTCTGTTTCTTTCAGAGACAAGAAAGCTTGTCGGACATTCTGTCCCCCAGCATGGTGACAATTAAAGGCACGACTGAGAGCCATTCCTTTCAGGCCTCCTTTCCCCCCATTTTTCCCTATCCCAGTCTGGCTGGCAGACCAGGCTGGAAGTGCACACCCCCAAATGGTGGAATGATGAGCAGACCACCAGCCATGCAAGCCTTTCCTTCCATGAATTCAGCCTGGTTATGTTTGCCAGGGTGTACTATGTGTAGGACACAGTGCCGTGTTCTAGAGAGTGTAAGATTTGACAGAGGAGGAGGAAGTCTGTGTGTGTGTGCACGTGTGTGTGCGTGCCTGTGTGTTTGGTAATTTCCAAGTATATACACTTTAATAGAGAATATTAACCATTTCTTCCACCTAAGGATGTAAGATGATTTAATATTTCTTTTACAATGTTTTCATTGTTCTGCATAATAATTAGGAAGAAGTTAAAGAGGACAATACTATTTTGAATATGGGTCTTTATCACTACTCAAACTCTTTCTTTTTCTTTCAGTTGTTCTTATTTATTATTTTTCTCTCTCCCCTCCTCTTCTCTATCTCTGTCTGTCTGTCTCTGTGCACACACGCATATTCTGGGGGGAAGATACGCGCTTGGAAATAGGGAAAATTACACACAAGGGTACATCCATAGGAACTTGTCATAAATGTTCCAGTTCTTGGGTGCTTTCTTGGGACTTTGGAAAAGGCATGCCATTGTTCACATGTTGTGTGTGTGTATATATATGAATTATCTTACAGCAACAATCCTAAAAGGCAGGCACTACTAGGATCCCATTCTATGTAGAGAAACTAAGGTTCAGAGAAGTTAAGCCACTTGCCGGGGGGTTGCACAGCTACCAAATGTTGGAGCCTGGGTGTGAACCCTGAGTTTCTAAATCCAAAACTCTGAATTCTTGCTCTTCCCTGCAGTTTTCCTGAAGGGCAGTGACAGACAGTTAATTCGGGTATATCGAGCCTGCACTGTTTTATTACTCTTAGCAGTAATGTGTCCCCTTTGGAGTCTGGGTGTTTTGCACAGCTTTGTCCTCTGTGGCATTCCTAGCCCTGCTTCCGTAGCCATTCAAAAGAATAAGGGAATGAAAGTTAAATGAACTCCCCAAAGGGCAGTCACCAGGAGTCAACAGGTATTTGCTTTATTCTATTTGTTTGATTTAGAACAAAACAAAACAACAAATGTTCCCCGCCTCTGGGTCCAAGGACTTATCCACAGCTTTAACAACAGCCATGAATAATGAAAGAGTTTCCAAGTTGTCTGAAAACAACCATGACATCAAAAAGACAACCAAATGAAACTCAGGTGTTTACTTCCCCTCCCCATTCTCCAAGCATCTCCTTTCTCCAACGCTTCGCTTCTCCTAGTGCTGTCTGTGGACCAGTGGTGTCCTCACCACCATCACCTGGGCACTTGTTAGGCAGGACCTGGACCTCATCCCTTTTCCCAGACCTGCTGGAGTAGAGTCTGCATTTTAATAAGGTCCCCAAGTGACTTGTACATTACAGTGACAGAAGCACACTCTGAAGAAAGAGGAGGACTTACCTCCCACCCAGGGCCAGGTCTAGTTTGGTATGAGTGAGCCCAGGGTCCAAAATTTAAGAGGGTGCCAAAAAAAGGAGTAATTATCAAAAGCAGTATATTAAGAATGAAGGCCAAGTGTGGTGGCTCATGCCTGTAACATCCCAGCACTTTGAGAGGCCAAGGCAGGTGGATCACTTGAGGCCAGGAGTTTGAAACCAGCCTGGCCAACATGGTGAAATC
>NW_012103354.1:2073419-2172937 GCF_000951045.1 Mandrillus leucophaeus
GCTTCTTCTCTGCCTGTTTTGTAGCAACCACTGCACTTGCCTTTCTTGCCTGTGTCTGTGTGGGTCTCATTAGCAGTGGGTGTGTGTCTCACCACAGTGGCTCATTCACGGGGCTGCTGGCAGTGCCAGGAATCAGGAGCCGCCTCTCCGTCTGTCCAGAACAAAGCTGGGCTGAGCCCTCTCACGGTCCTGTGGCCCTTGGTCTCCCCACATGAGGTGTGCCGAGACTGAAGAGAGAAGGTGCCTCCTGGCGATGGCATTGCCAAGGCTGGAATCTGCCTCTCAAGGAAGTCCCTCGGCGGCCAGCTGCTGCGCCGTGACCTTCGTGGTGGTGGAGTGAGTAGGCACTGGAATCAATACGCCTGGCCTCTCCATCTGCCAGCCTGAATGCAGGTGCCAGTTACTACTGCCCGGCACGGACGAGGGACGGGAACGGTGGCGCATAGATCCCGGCAAACGGGATTGGCTTTTGTGGACACAAGCTTGAGGTTGGCAGTGCCGTTTTATTTATGTCCTGTCCCTGCTGTAACAGGGGCCGCCTCTGTACGGCCTTCGCTCTCTCTGTACTTTCGGCTCGGGTCGCGATCTTCCTTTGATTCGGGGTTTGTTTTTATTCCAGCCCGGTTGCTGCTGCCAGAGCCATGGCTCAACGACTTGGCCTGGACTGGTGATCCGCATGTCAGGAGTTTCCAAAAGTTTGTTCCGGTCTATCTTTGAGAGAAATAGCATGGACTGGATCCCATCGCCAGATTGTGGTGTCTGGGGACACGTGCTTGGGGCACTATTTCCATCTTCTGTCTTTGTCTGGTCTCCTCCTCATTAAATCTTCCTGGGTCTGTGGAGCTGACTACCAATTGGTGCCTGACCTAGTTACAGAGAGCCAGTCCGTAGCCCCTTACTCATCATCAGAAATGGATCATAACGGTTTGTTCATTGTGATGCAAAGTGGGCTCTGCTATTTTAGAGTCATTTCTCCCTTTTTGGAGTTTGTGCATGGGGGTGTATGTGCATGTATTTATGCATGCATGTGTGTATGCACACGTTTGTGTGTGTGTGTTTGTGTGTGTGTGTGTGTGTGTGTGTGTTGGGCAGCTGCCTAAATGAAGCTGGCATTTTCCGTTGCTATGTGGGGA
This sequence comes from Mandrillus leucophaeus, assembly GCF_000951045.1. Classification (NCBI taxonomy): domain Eukaryota; kingdom Metazoa; phylum Chordata; class Mammalia; order Primates; family Cercopithecidae; genus Mandrillus; species Mandrillus leucophaeus. Next base: position 2,074,553 of record NW_012103354.1, read on the forward strand.
CTCTGCTTTTGGAAAACACTTCTGCGGCCTTGTATGGAATCCTTAACAGGCTTGCTTGTTTCCCTGCCTTGACCTCCTTTCGTTTTCCACTGGGAGCACTTTCTCTTGAGCACAGGTTCTCACATTTTCTGCTCATGGTGTCAGCTCTGTGGCCACTCTTCTGCCAAAGGGCACCAGGGAGTTCCTCAAAGGACCTTTTGAACTGTTTGTTCAGTGAATGAAGAGTTCAGTCGGACAGTGACGAGGACAGCACACACCTCTGATTGGTCCCTGCCTCAGAATTGCTGGGCATGACTCATGCATTTGGCTTTTGCCTCTGCTGATCTCACAAGCCGTGGGGGAGGCTGGGGTTTTTTTCAGCATCTCCCAGAGTCTGTGACCTTTTCATCACCATTTTGCCTTGCATTTTGAAAAATACTCTCCCTGAACAAACTGTGTTTATAAAGTAACAACCAATTGCTTTTCCTATTTTTAATTATTCATTTATACCTATTTTCCAATCAGAGTTTCTAATCAGTATGCGTTAATCAGAGTTAACATTTATTTATTTACTGAGCATCTTCTGTGTGTCTGGCCTACACCAGGTGCTGGCACTAGGAAAGTGAACAAGATTCAGTCTTAGCAGGGATTTCCAATGCATAATAATATTTCTGTTAATTCACATTAATTTGGGTAAAATTTATTGCTCACCCATGGCATGTCTGGGGTGGTGCCAAGTGCCTTATGTATACCCCTCCTTTAATCTTCAAGGCCATGCTGTGAGTTTCCCATTAGAGATACCACTTTACAGGTGTGGAGACTGAAACTTGTACAGTCAAGTCGAGTCACTCACTCAAAGTCACACATTCAATTACAGGGTAGAAGCAGGATTTGAACCCTGGATTGTCAGACTCCAAAACTCCCCCCATGGAGATTATAGTCACCAGCTCCCTGCATTCCTTCCTTCACTCTCCTACTGGACAGGTGTTTGTTTGCTTTTGTGGGCATGAGGAGTGTCCTATGTTCTCTCCGTGTTCCGTGGCTTTTGGTTTAGTGTGAGGTGTCTGAATATCCTGGGTGCAAATGAATTTGTTGCCCCATAAAATAATGGAGCGTCTAGGTTGCTAAAATATGAAACTTACTTACCTCTTGATTGTTTAGATAGGGAAAGTGAGGCTCTGAGTGCAAAGGGATTTGTCACAATCGTACAGTGGCAGGGTCTGGACTTAAACTCAGCAACTCTGTTCTACAGGCTGGTGGGGTTATTGGCTAATTTATTCTGAGTGAGATGGCAAATCTCAAGAGTTCTCCTGGGAAATTCTATCCGGGTTTGAGGTCAAAGCAGCCAAAACTAGATACAATGCAAGCTCATGAGGGGCGAGGTTCTAATCTTGTTCATCACTGTGTCCATCCCTGGTCCCCAGCACGGTCCTATGGTGCAGTTGGTGGTCAACTGATGTGTGTTGGAGGAATAAACTGGATGAAATGAAAGAGGCTTCCACGGAGAACTTTCTAAAGTTCATGCTATGGGATTGGTAGGTGCTTACCTTTCTTCCTGGGTTCTCTTAACCCAAGAGAGTATTTTAGACTGAAATTGAGGGTATCAATATTAATTAGACACTTCAATGATTCAGTCAATTGGGATTGTAAAACTGTTCTTCTGTTTCTATTTTGGAATAAATTGGCTTGTTCTTTGGGCATCTCTGGGCAGAGCAGTTTTTCCTGGCTGTACAAAAAAATGGATGCTCAGGTATTGGTATTGGTACCCAAGCTCACTTTAGATGTGGCCAACTCAGGCATCTATACTGCAAAAGAGGTACTCCAGGTGGCATGAAGTGACTACAAGATTAAAAAGTGTTTCCAGAACAGACAATACTTTAACCATTATATTAGAAATAAAGAAGAAGAGAGGAAAGAATTCACCCGGAATTCATTCACTCTGACTCATGAATTGTCCTCATTTTCTTCTTCCTCCTACTATTCAAATTAGTCAGAAATATTTTTACATTATTGTAATTGGAGTCCAGATTTGACGTCATAATGAACCATGTGGAAATAGTCCCAAGTATTTTCCCATGTTTCTTTATAAGTCACAGCATTGTGACTTTGGGGAAAGTCTGCTATTCCATGCACGGCATGTATTGTGTTTTACTTAAACATTCTCCTGTTACAACAAGGCAATTGTAACTTTATGGGAATGTAAAAAAGTGTTTCTTGTTGGCAGTCTGGGTGAAACTTAATGAGATTATTTAAAGAATTGCAATACCGACAAGGTCCTTTACTTCAAGTGAGTTACTCTGTTTGGAGTCAGCCTAATGCTCTATTTTCCTAATACAATAAGAATACTTAAAACATGCATAGGGAAACATCAAATTAGTCAAGATTAGAATTCTTTTTGTTCTTTTTCTATTTTTTATAATTTGAATAATTAAGATGACATCGAAAGCAAGCATCTTTCTTAATGGCTCGGAGCATTTTTCTTATTTCTGAAAGTGAGTGGCATTTAACTGAAAGACAAAACACCAACATCAATAAGAAATTAAAGCGAATGGCTTAGAAATGCTAACCTGGTCTTTAATGTTTCTTCGAGAAAAACCACTAGAAAAGCAGAAATCTGTTCAAGTAAATCCATCTGCTCACTTTTAGGTCAAACCTGTTAGGATTAGTTCTTTAATGAGGTTACAGGGTTTTGGGCGATGAGTCTGCAGAAATGATCTGGTAATGAGCTGACTTCGAAGAGAAGGTTGAGAGAGCTTTCATTAACTCTGTTTGCATCATAATTTGGCAAGGTCACTGGAGAGCGTCTTCTTTAGGCCACTAAAAATAGACAGTCTCATAGATCCAATCATGTCGTCATCTCTCTCTCTCTCTCTATTTTTTTCTGTAGTCATGTCTTATTTTGGGAGCTCCCTTCATTCTTCTCACCCCCCTGCCTCCTCTGGAACCCTGCGATTGCTTTGTGTAAGACACTGCCTCCTTGTGTGCTGAGGAAGAGAGGAAAGTCAGGGCATTTCAGGCCCCTCATTCACCTGATTACTTTATCTTGCAGTTTCCCTTCCTCCCTCCTTCCCTCTTTCCCTTCCTCTTTCCCTTCTTCTCTCATTTCCTTCCTTTCTTCCTTTCCTTTTTTCTCCCTTACTTTGTCCCTCCCTCTCTCCCTGCTCCCTCCCTCCCTCCTTTCTTTCTTCTCTCTCTCCTTCTCTCCCTGCCCCCACTTCCTCCCTCCATCACTCCTTTCCCTCTTCTCTCCCTCCCTCCCTCCTTTCCTTCATCCCTCCCTTCCTTGCTTCCTTCCTCCCTCCCTTCCTTCCTCCCTCCCTCCTTTCATTTCTCCATCCCTCCTTCCCTTCCTTCCTGTCTCCCTCCCTTCCTCCCTTCCTTCCTTCCTCCCTCCGTCTAGTACTTCCTCTTTCTATTCCTTAGTCTCTCCCTTCATCCCTCTCTCCTCCCTTCCTTCCCTCCTTCCTTCCTTCCTTCCTCTCTGCCTCCCCCTTCTTCCCTTCTTCTTCTCTTCTTCTCCCTTCTTCCCTCCCTCCTTCTCTTTCTCTGTCTCACTTTTACATAGGTCCCAATTCTATGCATCACTGTGCATAGAAATACTTGATATACAATTATTTAAAAAGTAAAAACCATGAATGAATGAATGAGTTCCATTTCAAAGCAAAAAGAATGAATGAATGAATGAGCAACAAAGAAGACAAAAACGATGAATGAATGAGCACCATTTCAAAGTACAAACAACGAATGAATGAATGAGCAACAAAGAAGACACAATTCTTGAGAGAATGGCAGGGCTAGAAAGACTTCTGCTTCCCTTGAAAGCATACTTTGCTACTATTTTAATAGCTCCTTCTTTCACACTTTTGTACCCCCATTGCCAAATACGTGCTCCACTTACATCGTGTATGTGTTCTATCTATGCCTTGTCATCTGTCTGTGGTTGTATGCATCTGCCCGTGTCTAAACATATACATCTGTTCAGAATGAGGTTCTGTAAAAATTCAAAGGATTCATTTAACTCCTGGATTCTCCGTTTCTCTTTTTTCTCCTGTTGATTCCTTGAAGTTCATGCAGGTTTTTGGTAAAGAAAATCTTACCCTAACCTCTAAAACATACAGCATGGATAAAGTAGAGCTTCTGTGGATTAAATAGAAGAAAGGAGAAAGTTGTAGGAATCCCCAGAAACCTCCCTCCAACTCTCCTCACCACACCACAGCCCCTGCAGCAGCCTTTGGGATACCCCAGGAATACCACTCTTTGCCAAGAACAGTTAGTAAAATCACTAGATTAGATCACTGCTGAGTTTTCATTTGGCTCTTACATCCTGTGATTTGTGATGTCTCTCAGACTTTAAGTCCAGGTCTCTGTGTTTATGGTTTGCAAAAAATGCAGATGATTCCCAAGTAGGTAACGTAGGAGCTATAAACATGATGCAGATGACAGAGTTTCTGCTTTTCATAACCACACAGGGACTGGAGGAGCAGGCAAACAGTTGGGAAAATGGTTTCTTAAAACAACAAAATGTCCAGACACATAAGAACGGAATGACTGATAAAGGTTGTTGTAGGTCATAGTTGTTGCCTCTCATTTCATCAAACAGTTACTGAGCATCAGCTATGTGTTGGCCATGTGTGTATTGGTGTAAAGAGATCCTAAGAAGATATGATCCTCCCTCTGTTTTATTAACGTTTTAAAATTTTTGTGTGTGTAAGTTATCGCTATCTAATTCTTTGCTGCTTATTTTTCTGTTTACTTTTTAACTCTACCAGAGGCTGAACAATCTGTAAAAAGAGCAATCTTAGCTGTTTGGTATCCAGGGATTTGACTCATGCCTGGCACATAACAGATGTTCAAGAAACATCTGCTCACAGAATTACACTGTGTCATCATCTCCACCAATCACAGTGGTTGGTGGAGATGATGCCGCAGTGTAAGCTTTGTGTGTGTGTGTGTAGTTGGGAAGGTGGACTGTCAGGAGGTGATATTTGGCCAAGACCTTAAAAGACAGGGATAAGTTTGTGAAAAGGGAAGAGGAAGAGATATTCGGTTCAGAGGCAAAAGTAGGAATGAAGGAGGCAGAGTGAAACAATATGGTAAGCTGAGGCAAAGCAATGGGTTCCTAGAAGGAGTTTCCCCAAGTGAAGCTGAAGACCAGTGGGGCTCACTAATGAAGGGCTTTCCCTGAGGGCAGAGTGGAGTGGTGCTTAAGAGAGGACGCTCTGGAGTCAGGCTGCATGGATGTGAATCCCTACTAGCAAGGCAGGTGGCATTAATAATTCACCCTCTCCATCTTAGATTTCTCCACTTTCAAATAGGGGTTATCTATGTGACACTCCAATGTAGCACAGTATCTGGAACATAGCAGGCTTGGCTATTGTTAAAGGAGAGGAGACCAATCCAAGGAGACCTTGAGGGCTTTGCACCCTGGCATGAGCAGGCCCCTGGTTTAGGGTGTGCCTGTAGCAGCCGTGTGAAAGATGGACTGGCTCTCAGGTCCTCCTGGCAGAGAGATGCTGTTGAGTGTCTTCCTCTGTCTCCTTCCGTCACCTGTGTGGGCCAGTGATGCTGTTCTAAGTGGCCCAATAATTATCTTTCCACTATGTTTAAGAACGCTGCTTTGTGTCTTGCACGGGATTGTCTCTGTGAGAACCAATGGGATAAATAGTATTCTGGCATCAGTACCCAGAATGGCTGCAATCCAGCTGAGCACCAGTTTTTCTTCATGGGTGCTGTGGTCCTGTGCCAGGTTGTGTGTCCCCGTCCCTTTTGTGAGGCAGCCCTTGCAACTAATATGACTTCGTAGACCAAGCTTTGCATATGACCTTCATTCAAATTATTTCATGCTGTTCTTTCACCTTTTCACATTTTTAGTGTTCAAAATAGTCTCATATGTGTTTGTACTATATGCACCTTTGTAGGCGGCCTGAAATTCTTTTTGGAATCAAACAGGGTATTGGTAAAATGCATGGCATGAGTCACAGGGCATGAGGTGGAGAGTGGGCCGGGTGAGTCTTCAACCTAGTTTTTTCATGAAGACCTACTTTCCTGTAGGGCTTTAGCCACTGCTCCCTCCTCCACCACCATGTCAGAACTGGCATTTGTCTCTCCCTGTAATTCCTTCTCTGCCCTTGGAAGAGAACTGTGATCATTTTTTGCAGTCCCCTTGTGTAGCTGACCTGACGTGTGATATTAATGAAGATGTGGTGCAGAGACCCTGGGATGCTGGAGGCAGGGTCTGGAGCGGATTAGATGCTGTAGGTGCCGCTCTTCACCCATGTCCCCCTTGGGCCTCCGTCTCCCTGTCCATAAAATAGTTGTGGTGCCATGGATCCATGTTCCCCACCTCTCAATCATTCAGGTTTTGTCTTCCCTAATATCTGGATACAATTCACATTGTTATTTACTTAATATTTTCTTTTGACTCCTTCTACTTTCTGCTATTTAAAAAAATGTTTTGAAGAAAATTATATTGCTCTAATTTCTGGCAAGTCAATATCTCTTGTCATAAATATGAGGCAGCCAAAAAACAGATATAATTAAAAGGAAACAACATAACTGAATCCTCAGTGAGCCTGAGACTGCCTTGTCTTTGTTAAAAAAAGGTTTGTTCAGGAATCACTGCAAACAGAGACTTTCCCTTTGCTGACATCAGGACTGAAAAGAATTGAAAAGGTATGTCTCTATTTCCCGCATTTATTGCCATTGAAGGCCAGTAATCTGGCAATTGGTGGAGCCTCTGTTGTGTCAGGTATGGCATTAATTTTTTTATGTTGAGTCTTTGTAACAGAACCCTGATAACAGAACCCTGATGGTATTGACTTATATTTAGTGAACAGTAAATTTATGTCAGAAACAATAGCGTTATTTGCACACAATATCACCTCTGTGCTTGCCACAGGAATGTGAGGTGTTATGATGCTCATTTTACAGGTAAGGAAACAGAGTCCTAAGTCACAGAACTGACGAGTCATAGAGGCCCAAACAGGAATCAGCTTGCAGCTGCATCTTATGCCAAAGTCTTTCTAATTCCACAACTTGGCCCCTTGGCTTGCTGGGAGACATGCCCCCTTGGTTTGGCTCCTAGATAAGGTCCTCTGGGCCTTCTCTGAGGACCATCTTGGCTGTACGTACACATCACTCTGAGAGCCAAAGGTGACCCCTCCCTGGCCCCCAAGGTCTTCTGCACATGCAGTGTCCTCTTGAAGATGGCTACATCATGGTATTGGATTTGACCCATGAAATCCCCAACTCATGTTGAACACTAGAGAAGTATCGGCTCTTAGCTCTGTGTTTCCCAAAGCGTGGTTGGAACACCGATGGAGGGAGGTGGGATGCTTTCAGCCAGGGGAACTGATTATTCCAGTTACAAAGTTCTGTCATTTCAAAGTAGGAAACAATCTTACTGCTCATCAAATCTACTCTGGTACCCGATGCCAAAATTCATTTACTTACTGGATAAGGAAAGTGACTGAAATGTTTACAAATATGAATGATCAAGTTGTGAATAATATCTACACATGTACGCGTGTGTGTGTGTGTGTGTACTAACACACATATAGATACTATTATATATCTTTATATCTCTCTATATAGAACATTTGCAGATATCAAAGCCAAGGAGGCATGTTAAAAACCTGTTAAGAAAGACAGCCTCCTCATTTCTTGGCCTTTTGGCTAAGATGAAGTGTAGGTATCCAGCCTCATTTTCTTGATGGAAGCCATATGATAGAGAATTAATAAATGAATATTGTAGAAGAAGACCTCCCCAGACGTCTGATCCACTGATGTGCAGACAAACAGGACCATTTTTCTGTCATTTCCACATTCATGATCCAAACACAGTCTAGTAAGATGACCCAGCTCCATATAGCTGTTGACAGTGTTTCATTTATTTTTTTCCTCTTTATTTTCAGTTCTTAACAATGTAGTAAAAGTAACCATCCGAAGAGTATTAAAACATGAAAAGATAAACACAGCAAATGCATCCTTGAGGATGTGTGTTTGTGTGTGTGTGTGCAGTCACATTTACATCTGAAGCACACACACATATGACTTACAAATAAATCGAGGTAGAACAGCCTATATAAAGCTTCCTATGAAAATATTAGATTCTCGATACTGACAAATGATTTCTCCCATTCTTCAAGAATGTCAAAATTTGTGCCTAGCAGTGAAGAATGTTCTTCCACCAATAAAGTGCAGCAAACGCAAAACTGAAACATTTTAACGACCTGATTCCCCTGCCGACCCTGAGTGAATCCAGTGTATTTAATGAGGTGTGATGAGGATGTAGAGCACCCGCTAGACTCCCTCCCTGGCTCACGTCAGCCCCTCTGTGGCCAAATTCAAATTTCCGCCTGAAGAAAATCAGTCTCCACTCACTGCAGCCCTTCAGAAGCACTTGCAAATAGGTGAGACCACTATGTCCAGGGCTCAGATTTTTATTTACTAAGTCATTGGTTTGAAAGCTCTTTTGAAGCATTTAGTTTGTACCTTTGTCTGATTACAAAGTGGACAAGGAAACATATATGCTTCTTATCCCTGTGGAGTTTATAGACAAGCAGAATTTGCACAGCTTGTATCTTCAGAATAAGTGCCTTGGAAGAAGCAAATAACAAAATGGCATTTTTTTCTTAACCTAATTTTATATTGCAAAAGGATAGTCCCACTTAATTTTGAGAAACCTTATTTTGTTTCTTTCTGAGTATAATAGCCCCAGAGGGAGCTCTCTCCTATTATATCATAAATCAGTCGTATTGCTATGGACTATGCAGTTTACTTTTCTTACTATGAAAAGATAGCGGGACGCTGTGACTATTTCTGGCAGACAACAAACACTGCAGTGTGTGTGTGTGTGTGTGTGCGCGCGCGCACGCGTTTGCAGCACTTCTCTGACTTTATGAATATGTAGATTTGTGTACTCCAGAAACTTGCAAATAAGCGGATTTCTTGGTTGTCTGGAAGTTGCCCAGATTTGATAAAATACAAGAGACTGTCTCAGGCCTTGGGTCTGGTTAAAGGTCTTTGTTGTTCTTCATTACATGCATGGGTTCTCCTTCGTAGTTGGTTTGTGCTTTTTCTGGATAGTTAGGTAGCCTGGTAAAGTGATGCAGTCCTTAGTCATGTTTCTTTTAAATCTCTGGACTACTTTCCTAATTTAGTGCCCTATTTTATAGCCAAGGAATGGAGTAGCGTACAGTTGTTCAGTGAATTGCTATAGATTCAAACTGCCTGTGCCCAAGTCTTGGCTTCACTGGTGAGTGGCTTTGTGATTGAGGGCAACTTTACTCAGTCTTTTTGTGCTCCAGTTTCCTAGTTGTGAAATGAAGAAAAACCACAGTACCTGATTGTCATAAGATGAAATTGTATATTGCAGGAAGGTGCTTAGCCCAGGACCTGGTCCGTTGGAAATTCTCAATAAATTTTAGTCATCATCATTTCCTGTTTGGATTAAGTTGTGTCTGGAGAAGACTCAGCTTCTGGGAGATAGAGAAATGCTGAGAATTAGCATCATTTGTACATGATGGCATTCATGCCTTAAATCCCCAAAGATGATTAAATGCTTCATTTGGCATGTGAAGTGTTTAGAAAATATTGATCACACTTTTTCAAACTTAATACTTGCACAAACACAGGCATTTAATGCCAGCCAGAAAATACCTGTTGGTTTCCCAGTCTTTTATTGTTAATAGTCAATTATTTGCAAAATGATAACCTACTTTACTGATTTGAAATATTCAAATATTATAGAAAACAAACCAAACAGTGCCACGTTGCATTTATCAAAGATGAATAATTTGCGCCAAGTGAGTACATTATTACGGTCCCTGAAAACAAATTACAAATTATATCTGTCATTTGACATCAAGTAGATAAAAGGCAATAGGTATTTTTAATCTTTTAAATTAAAAAATATATAATTTTGTGGTCATTCTTTGTCTAACTACTACCATTCATTTATTTCTTCAATATTCTAGCCCTGTGGAGGGTTAGCAGTGTACTGACCCGGGCCAAACAAAAGTGAGAATAATAATGTGATTTCTGTCCTCAAATAGCTCACAGCTTCCTTGATGCAAAGTTGGGAGGACCAAATAGCCATAAATATCAAAGATCTCTAATTGTGGAAGACATAAAAAAGCACTATGTTACACTAAGGGAATCCTGAAGCCCTCTGAGTTTATACGAGGTACTGAGGAGAACTTCCACCAAAGTCACACTAACAGTAAATGAAAGAAGGGGTCAGATGCAGGGAAGCACAGAGGTGCAAAGCCTGCCAGGCTCAGGAACAGCAATACTTACTGAAGCAGGAGGTAAGGTGGGCAGGTGAGGCTGGGGACAGATAGGAGACAGATGCATGAGCTGTGTTAATAAATGTGGAGTGTGGGCATCTCCTGACCTGATAGGGAGCCATTTAGAATTTTAATATTGTCAGGTTTTTTTTTTAATGTAAAAATCGCTATTCTTCTAGTTGGTGGCTTCTATCGAGAAGGGGATTTCTGTTTGATCATGTACATTGCATTCAAATGTTTAGATATTTATCCATACATGACAAGGAGACAAACAACTAAAATAAAATCAGCTACAGAAGAAGAGGTTAAAATTATTCTGGAGCATATGTGATTGTGTGCACGCTGGTTGCTTTGTTCACCCTAGTAGTTCTTCAGAAAACTTTACATACTGACCGTATAGACATCCTTAAAACTTTCCTGCAGCGTGCTTATACTTATTTTTGTCCGCTTCTCACCTTCACCCTAAAAAAAGTTTAAAAAGTGAAATTGCTAGCATTTTAGGCAAAAATAAAATATACTCTTCTGGAGAAAGACTTTTTATTTTCTTTCTATTCTAGCTGTTCTCAAGTTGTTAATAATATAGTCTCTCTCTCTCTCTCTCTCTCTATATATATATATATGCACAAATTTTATAGTGGTTGTGCTTAGATATTTCCCCTTATTCTAACTTTTATTCCTCTTTATTCAGTAGCAAAATCACCATTGCTGAGTGGTAAGGGAAGAGTCTTTGGAGCAAGGGAAATCTAGATTGGAATTCCCACTCTGCTACTCATTTGCTTGGTTATCTTCGGCAAGTTGTTCAACTTCTCTGGGTTCTATTTCCTCCTCTTTCAGGAGGCAGAAATAAAAATCCAGCGGTGTGGGGAAGAGTAATTTGTACAAACCACATGTAGAAGCACCAACGCAATAATACCGATGATGTGTAGTAGACGGCACAGAAAACCGGAGCTTCTAGTGCCGCGGTTGTCAATTATGTGAAAGGGAAAAAGTGAAGCTACATAATTTGGACAAGAAATACGGATAAAATGTAGTGAGTAGTAGGAGGTTTGCTCATATGCTAGATGACTGTTTGTTTATTCATTTCCCAAAGATATGACAAAAGCTGTGAATATTTATTTAGTTCTGCTCCCAATAGCCCTTCTAATAGGGAATTATTTGGGTACAACGAAAGACATTTGTAAATGCGGCTGATAAGACCGGCATTGGACAAGGAGTGTTTTGTTGGACACAAGAATTCTATTGTCCCTGGCTTCAGTTGTCAAGTGCCCGGGGAACCCAGAATTTATGGTGGCAGCACAATGGCCCTTTCAGGGCTCAGGGAAAGAGCTGTGAGATCCTGCTCCCCGGCTTTTCAAGGCCTCTAGTCTTTTTATCAGGCCTGGACAATGCGGGATTCAGCGGCTGCCTGAGCCTCCTGACCGTCCATTGGCCGTCAGGTATTGTGCAGTAATTACCATGGTGACAATGGACTCCCTCTACGCCCATCCATCGGCGCTTTGGAAAATGGTGAAGGTTGTCACTTTGCATTAGGTGCCTCTAAAAGCATGGCTTACTTAGAAAAACTACTAAATAGAAATGAAGATAATCGTAGTAAGAGTTTGATTTAAAAGGCCACTGTGTCAAATCCATTTGGAGCTCAGAAACTCTTTATGGATGCTTTCTTCTAATTACAGATAGATGCTGGGCATCATCCTCTGTGCAGGCAGTAAGGAGCCAGCCTTGAAGATTTTGCAGGAAGGGATGAGCAGAGGGCAGCTGGTATCCCTTAACCACACAGTGGGAGCAGAGGTCTAAGCTGAGTCCAGGAACTTTGAGGGGTCTCTAAATTTCTTTGAGACTCAGATTCCTCATCTGAAAAAAAATATGCAAAATGCTTATAGATAAATATTAATTACATGTGGTAAGATTGCATGTTAATATTGATGCACATGTCAATATTAGTTCTGTATAAATGCTTACGCATCTATTATAGGGGTTTTTGAATAGCAAATATACAGTAAAAGGTAAACTGTTTAATCATAGAAGCACAATATATCTTTTCATAATCACAACTGTTGATTTTTGAGTGTATAAGTGAAGTGTTGCATGTATTATGATTATTCTCCACAATCATTCTGCAAAATATTGTTATTATCCCCATTTTATAGTGAGGAAACTGAGGCTCAGAAAGTTCTTGCTTGCCCAAACTCAAACTAGCTTGGAGGAGGAAAAACTTGATTTTAAGTCTTGTTCTCTCACATGCAATAGCTTCCTGCTTCTCTCATTATTTTTACAAAAAAAATTGTGATCTACAATCCTATCTTATGAAATATGATTTACCATATGGTTTTGGAACTTTGCAATAACAGGAAAGAAAAACACCCAATGGAGATTATTAATTGAGTTTAATCATCCCTTCAACAATGTCAGAAACATATGATGCCCGAAAAAGGAAGAAGCCCCCATCTGCAGACTCCCAGGGATGGCTGCATACGTGTGGCCCCTTCTCCTGCCTGCACAGAGCAACATCAACAAAGCAAATTGGTATTTCTAGACCACCAGAAAAGTGGATGGCCATTGTTCAACTTCTTCGCCAAAGAAAAGTTTTAAAAACCTGATATTTCACTTGTTTATACAAGAATAATATATAAACATTTAATTATAGTTTGCTTTAATCAACTATGTTCCAAAATATCTGAAATTTCCCATTGTGGTGTTTTTTTGTTTGTTTGTTTTGTGTTGTTTTGTTTTTGAGACAGGGTCTCACTTTGTCACCCAGGCTGGAGTACAATGGCGTGATCTTGGCTCACTGCAGCCTCGACCCCCGAGGCTCAAACGATATATATGTGTGTGTGTGTGTGTGTGTGTGTGTGTATGTGTGTATATATGTGTATATATATGTATATGTGTGTGTATATATGTATATATATGTTTCGCCATATTGCCCAGGCTAGTCTTGAACTCCTGAGCTCATGTGATCCTCCTGCCTCAGCCTCCCAAACTGCTGGGATTACAGGCAAGAGCCACTGCAGCTGGCCTTTCCATTGTGTTTTTACCAAAAAGTAGAAATTATCTGTAGTCACACACCACGGGAATAGGCATGCTTTGCCCTGGGGAGTGGGCCTCCCGGTGGGTTCTTAAACCTGGAGAAAAAGGAGTGGATTTATTGATCCAGCCCAGTTATGCTACTTCCTTGAGAGACAGGTAGGAGGTTTGCTCATATGCTAGATGACTGTTTGTTTATTCATTTCCCAAAGATATGACAAAAGCTGTGAATATTTATTTAGTTCTGCTCCCAATAGCCCTTCTAATAGGGAATTATTTGGGTACAACGAAAGACATTTGTAAATGCGGCTGATAAGACCGGCATTGGACAAGGAGTGTTTTGTTGGACACAAGAATTCTATTGTCCCTGGCTTCAGTTGTCAAGTGCCCGGGGAGCCCAGAATTTATGGTGGCAGCACAATGGCCCTTTCAGGGCTCAGGGAAAGAGCTGTGAGATCCTGCTCCCCGGCTTTTCAAGGCCTCTAGTCTTTTTATCAGGCCTGGACAATGCCGGATTCAGCGGCTGCCTGAGCCTCCTGACCGTCCATTGGCCGTCAGGTATTGTGCAGTAATTACCATGGTGACAATGGACTCCCTCTACGCCCATCCATCGGCGCTTTGGAAAATGGTGAAGGTTGTCACTTTTCATTAGGTGCCTCTAAAAGCATAGCTTACTTAGAAAAACTACTAAATAGAAATGAAGATAATCGTAGTAAGAGTTTGATTTAAAAGGCCACTGTGTCAAATCCATTTGGAGCTCAGAAACTCTTTATGGATGCTTTCTTCTAATTACAGATAGATGCTGGGCATCATCCTCTGTGCAGGCAGTAAGGAGCCAGCCTTGAAGATTTTGCAGGAAGGGATGAGCAGAGGGCAGCTGGTATCCCTTAACCACACAGTGGGAGCAGAGGTCTAAGCTGAGTCCAGGAACTTTGAGGGGTCTCTAAATTTCTTTGAGACTCAGATTCCTCATCTGAAAAAAAATATGCAAAATGCTTATAGATAAATATTAATTACATGTGGTAAGATTGCATGTTAATATTTATGCACATGTCAATATTAGTTCTGTATAAATGCTTATGCATCTATTATAGGGGTTTTTGAATAGCAAATATACAGTAAAAGGTAAACTGTTTAATCATAGAAGCACAATATATCTTTTCATAATCACAGCTGTTGATTTTTGAGTGTATAAGTGAAGTGTTGCATGTATTATGATTATTCTCCACAATCATTCTACAAAATAATTGTTATTATCCCCATTTTACAGTGAGGAAACTGAGGCTCAGAAAGTTCTTGCTTGCCCAAACTCAAACTAGCTTGGAGGAGGAAAAACTTGATTTTAAGTCTTGTTCTCTCACATGCAATAGCTTCCTGCTTCTCTCATTATTTTTACAAAAAAAATTGTGATCTACAATCCTATCTTATGAAATATGATTTACCATATGGTTTTGGAACTTTGCAATAACAGGAAAGAAAAACACCCAATGGAGATTATTAATTGAGTTTAATCATCCCTTCAACAATGTCAGAAACATATGATGCCCGAAAAAGGAAGAAGCCCCCATCTGCAGACTCCCAGGGATGGCTGCATACGTGTGGCCCCTTCTCCTGCCTGCACAGAGCAACATCAACAAAGCAAATTGGTATTTCTAGACCACCAGAAAAGTGGATGGCCATTGTTCAACTTCTTCGCCAAAGAAAAGTTTTAAAAACCTGATATTTCACTTGTTTATACAAGAATAATATATAAACATTTAATTATAGTTTGCTTTAATCAACTATGTTCCAAAATATCTGAAATTTCCCATTGTGGTGTTTTTTTGTTTGTTTGTTTTGTGTTGTTTTGTTTTTGAGACAAGGTCTCACTTTGTCACCCAGGCTGGAGTACAATGGCGTGATCTTGGCTCACTGCAGCCTCGACCCCCGAGGCTCAAACGATATATATGTGTGTGTGTGTGTGTGTGTGTGTGTGTATGTGTGTATATATGTGTATATATATGTATATGTGTGTGTATATATGTATATATATGTTTCGCCATATTGCCCAGGCTAGTCTTGAACTCCTGAGCTCATGTGATCCTCCTGCCTCAGCCTCCCAAACTGCTGGGATTACAGGCAAGAGCCACTGCAGCTGGCCTTTCCATTGTGTTTTTACCAAAAAGTAGAAATTATCTGTAGTCACACACCACGGGAATAGGCATGCTTTGCCCTGGGGAGTGGGCCTCCCGGTGGGTTCTTAAACCTGGAGAAAAAGGAGTGGATTTATTGATCCAGCCCAGTTATACTACTTCCTTGCTCTATGCACTTGGGCATATGCCATTCAGCCTCAGTTTCTTCATCTGTAAAATGGAGAAACTCTATCTCCTTGGGCTATGCTGCTCCCTTCATTGGCAACTCTTTCCATTTTAACGGAGATCCTAAGAGAGGGAAAGCGGCAAAAGGAAGGATACGGCTCTTCACGTACTGAGCCTTCCACACAATCAGAGCTCAGCAAAAGGGAGCTGCTACAGTCACAGCTGCATCTGCCCCTGACTATCTTCCTTGATTTTGGTATGCTTACCGAGTATGTCCTTCATTCTACTTTATGCACTCGGGCTTCACGGTGTTCTTTTTCCTGATTTCTATTCTCTCTGAAATAGTATATGGCATGTACTGTCTGAGCCCCTAAGAGGCTTAGTGCTGTGGGCAGCCAACCGCAGTGATGGAAGGGCTGATAGATGACAATGGCACTGTACTTGAAGACGGCTCATGATGGTGTGCAGAGCTGGGAAGATGGCAGAGAGAAGTCCTGAGAGTAGATAGGAAGTGGGTGCACCAAGACTGGAGTGTAGTTTCCTGGCTCAGAGGGGAACACATGATCCCAAGTCTGGGAAAGTCATGAGCTGTGGGGAAGATGAAGGAAAATGAACATTCCAGCCATGAAGGCCAGTGCAGAGAATGCAGAAACAGACAACCCGCTATAGCCCGCAAAGCCGTCTTAGCTCCATCAACTACGCTAAAAGCATAAAGAACAACTTGGATTTTGTATGTTCATTTTTTTTTTCTAAGAAACATGATATAATTGTATACCAAAATTTTTCACAGAATCCACAGTCCCTCTTTTTCTAATGTTTGCAGTGATTAGAATTCATAGACAATTCACCGTCTATTTTTGCTTTTCTTCCAAAGCTTTTTTGATTGACTGCACAGGCTTTTGGAGAAAGGATTTCTATAGGAAACATTTTGAAGGGAGGTAAAGAATGCAAGACACAGTGGGGAGTTCAATAAGTGTTTTATAGATTTGAGAAGTCAGCCTTTCTAAACATGCTGGCCACAGTAACAGCTGCATTATTAACAGAAGACTAGAGAAGGAAAACAGAAGGTACATGGGCTATGAAGTCAGCACTGCTGGATTCCAACCATACCCGGGGTATTATTGGCTGAACACTTTCAGCAAGAGTCTTACCTTTTTGTGTTGTAGGGTGAGATGGCGTTCATAATACCCAGGATGGTTATATGTGGTTAAGGGTAATTCATTGGTGAGATACATGGCAAATATCTTTTCCATCCCTGTTTATAACATTCCAGTTATCTATTGCTGAGTAACATGACATCCTAATATTTAGTGGCATATAGCAACAACTTACTACTATCTCTTACAGTTCTCTCGGTTGACTGAATCCATTTAGGTATTCTTACTTGTTATTTCCTGCCATGTAGTCAGATGGCTGGAGTTACAGGAAGATTTGAATGGATTAGGTATCCAAGATGACAACTTTAGCCCCCTGTCTGGCACCTCACTTGGAAGGCTGAAAGAGCTGGAAATGGATTGACACCTCCCTCTCCATCCACACAGCTTCTCCACCTGGTGGTCTGGAGCTTTCTCATAGCACAGTAATATCAAGTATTTGAACTTTTGACATGGCAGTCAACTTCTCCTAGAGCAAGCGTTCAAAAAGCACAAGATAAGCTACAGGGTTTCTGTATTAGTCCACTTACGCTGCTATAACAAAATATCACAGATGGGCTGGTTTAAACCACAGATCTTAATTTTTCAAAGTCCTGGAAACCAGTAGGTTCGGTTCCTGGTGAGGATCTTCTTCATGGCTTGCAGACAACAGTCCTCTCACCGTGTCTTCACATGGCAGAAACAAAGAGAGAGCTCTGCTTTCTTTTCCTTTTCTTAGAAGAACAATCCCTCATGACGTCATCTAAACCTAATTACCTCCCATAGGCCCCACCTCTGAATACTATCACATTGTGGGTTAGTGCTTTAACATGTGAATTTTGGCGAACAAAAACATTCAGCCCATAACATTCTACTGCTGATCCTGCAAAATTCATGTCCTTCTTGCATGCAAAATACATTCATTCTATACCAGCAACCTCCAACATCTTAACTTGATTCAGCATAAATTCTGAGGTCTAAAGTCCAAATTCTCATCTAAATAAGTATGAGTGAGACTCTGAATACTATTCATCCTGAGACACAATCAGTATGGATGAGATTCAAAGTGCTGTTCATCCTGGGGCAACATTTGTCTGCAGCTGTGAACCTATGAAATAAGATAAATTACATGCTTCCAAAATACAGTGGTGGGACAGGTGTAGGATAGGCATTCCCTTTCTAAAAAGGAGAAATTGGAAAAAAGAAAGTAGTGATGGGTTCCAAGCAAGTTTATATAAAAAGACAAATACCAGTGAATCTTAAGGCTCAATAGTAATTTTCTTTGGTTCAATGCTTTGCCTTTTGGACCGACCAGGGTGGAAGCCCCTCTCTCATGGTTCACATAGTGTCAGTTCTGCTGTTTCATTGTTATGCAGAGCCACCTCAGAGTCCCATAGAAGGAGACTGCACAAGGGCATGCCTATCAGAGGGTCTGGGTTATTGTGGGGCAATTTTGGAGACTGGCTGCAGCATGTAACATGGTTGACAAGCAGGGTCCTTCCTCATTTGTTATGCATTGCGTGAACTGCTGCGTGTAGCATTTCCTCCATGACTCCCTGTGCCTCCGGGAATAACTCCAGTGTTACTCTGTCCTGACATTTGGATAAATAGCACACAAGAGGACAGCTTTATTGTTCATCTTGCTACAGTCACCAAAACCAGGCTCTATGAAAAAAATTTAGTAGATCTAAGGTCCATTCACAACCCTTCACTAAAAAGGGCTTTTGTTTGCTTGTCTGTTGTTTTGGAGAAGGCTTTGTGTAGGATTATTAGATGGAAGCAATATCAGACAAGGAAAGAAATTTGGAAAGAAATGAAGTCAAGTCAAAGAAATAAGCTGTTTAAGCCCCTAATTCAGGCTGAGTTGATCCTAGAAGGTAGAAGCCTAGAGATGAAGGACATTCAAGAACTCCTTTATGCTGTTGTGTTAGTGAAGCTATGCCAGCTGGCACCTTCCTTGGTTCAGTGCCTCAGTTTTTAAAGATGACAGCTGTTTAGACACTCCATATTCGTTTCTTTATTCACTCAACAAATATGCATTGAACAGATGCTCTGGGCTAGGAAATGTGTTAGACATTTTGGGAGATATGAAGATGAATCAGACCAGAATCCAAGCAGAACACAGCCCCCACACAGAAAGTCTAAAATGTGGTGTTGTGGGCGGGGGAAATGCAATCTTGAAAAGAGTTGCAACCCTGTCAGCCCAGTGCTCTGGTCTGCTGGAGTGGGGAGAGCATCTCCTACAACCACCACCGCTATTGCTACTCTTCGTCTTTGAGCCTGTTGTTCATGAGGATCTGTCAACACCAGAACAGTGCTTCTCACTTTAGGAAGGAAGACATTGCTTTGGCTTTGGAACATAGGTTCTATCAGAAATGGGCTCTAAGTATTCATACCTTCCCCCATCAGCTTGTTCTTCATGCAAGAGCAAATGTATGTGAGTTACCCGGCATGTTATAAGAAGTTGTCTGTAGAATTGCTTTATCATTGTCATCATAGTACCAAATGCATATATGGTTAATCACACTATCCAGTGGTATTTATAAATCCGTGATAAGTTTTTCCCACTTTTCACATAATTTTAGTAATTGGTTTATCTCTCTCTTTGCACACCTGGATTGTCATCTTCTAAGAGAAAAGTCTGTCATATGCAACTGTGTATAATATTGTATCACTTTGTCAATTCATGCTACCACGAGGTTACTAATGATCCTTTCACTTTTTGCAGAAATCACTGTGTTTTCGGCTCGGCGGCCCTGTGACATTCCTTCCTGTTGTCCTTTGTTGAGTGACCAATCAGATGGGTGGAGTGTGTTACAGAAATTGGCAGCAAGTGACCAATGGGTGAAGAAGGTAAGCTGGACTAACATTACTGAACAATTCACATGTTACTATGTATGTCAAGATGGAGATTATGTCTGTCTCTCAAATGTGGCTTGATTTGGAACTTCACTAAAGCTGAAAGTAGAATCTGAGAGGGAGAGAAAGGCCTACCTTTTTCAGTAGTGAGGAATGTGATTATTCAGTGTTAATGTTATTGGATTCTCTTTATTGAACACCTATTATGTGCTAGTAGTAGTAAGATCTGGAGGAGAAAGAAGGAACTAAAGGAATTATAATTCTTTAGCAAGGACTCGGCTAAACAGGCCAACTGAGATGATTGCCATGTTGCTTTTTTCTCCTTTTCTTTTGAAAATAAGTCTTAAAATGGGAACAAAGTAGCTTATATCCCACAAGGAAATGAGATTGCTAGGAGGCTGAACCTTTTAGATTTCAAATGACAGGGCCCTCGATCATGAGCCAGGAGGCCTGGTTTCTACTCCCAGATCCAGCTCTGCCATTCACTGTCTGGGCTATGAGATTAATGAGCCATTTACTGGGCTGCCAGGGTGGCTAGACCTAGGATTTCTAACAGTTCTTACATTTTAGGATTCTGTGAATCCATTTACCTTCTCCATCTGCTCGGTGATAACTGGAGCAATATTCATAGGAGACATCTAAATATCCAGATAGAAATTTAAGAATTAATTCTACCAGCGTGACTTTCCACTCTTGGGGAATCTAGACCTCCTTATCCAAGTGCCTACGACTCATCTCCATGTGGATGTCCAGTGGTGCCTTAAACACGTATGTTAAATCCAGGTTTTTCCTGGGCCCCACATTCCTGTAATAGTATCAAAATTCACCCAGAGTAGAAACATGGGCAGAATACTTTAAGCCTCTCAACCCCTCACCCCCAATAGCAGTTAATTCCTCTTGATTCCTATTCATTCTATTCTTTGTCTATCTCTGAAGTAGTTTTGTTTCTCACTATCCCTATTGCCACTGTTCAAATGCAAGTCAAACTCTTTTTCTCCAATGTTACTGAAATTGTCACCTAATAAGTCTTTTTGCCTCCAGGGTTATTTCTCCCTCATCAGCTCAATTGTGATCCATGATCTATATATATCCTGAACAATGTTCTTAAATCCTCACATTATGTTACTTTCCCACTTATTCCCTTTCGATGATAGAAATAAGCTTTTCTTAACAAGTTTCTAGGATCCTTTAATGAGAAGGGCCACTGTTTTGCCGTCCAGATTCATCTCTCAGCTGCTATTCCCTCTCTACCTTGCCTGTATTATATACATCCACTCTAGGACCTCCTCATGGGGCACAGCCATTATTTCCCCAAAACCTCATAATCTCTCTCACCTCATAAGCACTCTTAAGACATTTTATATCTTAGCTTGGACTTCACTATCACTAAGGAGCTATTTCTAATAGGCTAAGATTACCTAGACAATACTTTAGCAGCCAGGGATTACGCCATTTACAGTGATTTCCACATTGGACTGTAATTGTCTATTTAGTTGTCTGTCTTCCCAGCTAGACCTGGAGATTTTTGAGGACAGGACTTATTTGGGACCACTGTGCTCCCAGTTGCAAGTACTGTATCTGGGCCAAAGTATGCAATTAGTAAGTATTTATTAAGCAAATGAATAGGGGCCCTCGGTATATTTTTAATTAGATGTGAGGAAGGTGGACTACGGTGACTACTCGGAGAAAAGTCATAATAACAGCAGCTAACAGGTTTTTCATGCTTACTATATGTCAGGTTCCTAAGGATGTTAAAGGTATGTCTCCCCTTAATCCTTCCAAAAGCCTTATGTGGTAGGTATTATTAATGTCAAATGTTTTATAAATGAGAAAACTCAATCTTGAAGAATGTATTAGTCTGTTTTTACACTGCCATAAAGAACTTCCCTGAGACTGGTGATTTATAAATGAAAGTGGTTTAATTGACTCACAGTTCTGCATGGCTGGTGAGGCCTTAGGAAACTTAGAATCATGGCGGAAGGAGAGGTAAGCATCTTCTTCACAAGGTGGCAGAAGAGAGAAGAGAAGCACGTGTGAAGGGAGGAGAGCTCCTTATAAAACTGTCAGATCTTGTGAGAACTCACTCAGTATCACAAGAACAGCACGGAGGAAACTGCCTCATGATCCAATCATCTCCCTCCCTCCACACTTCGGAATTACAGGTTCCTCCTGCGACACATGGAAATTACAAATTGAGATGAGATTTGGGTGGGGGCACAGAGCCAAAGCAAATTAGGGAAGATAAATAACTTGTCTATGGCCATAGTGCTGTAACTTTTATCCTTGGAATTTGTATTTATGGGAAGTCTAACTTTAGCTAGAGTTTGTGTCTTTTACCACTCTCCTTGTCTGCCTTTCTCCTGAATGAATCTCCCATATTTTGGGCAAAAACCATTATCTCCACATAAGGCCAGGGGCTTTTCTTGCAGCCCACACAAGCTGTTGTTAAATAGATGGTAGTCCTCTGTGACAGGGAACTCTAAATTTCTGATAATTTCTCAGGCATTTTACACTGTTGTGTTAATGTGGGCCTGTTTTGGGAAAAAAATTTCAGTGTGAAGAGTCCCCACCTCTTTCTCTCATGATCTGGTCAATATCTGTTAAGGGAATAAACCAATGAATGAGAACACTTATCCTAGAGGCAAAATGGCACTTCCCTACAAACGCACCAGAATGATTTGGAAATTGTATAACTGACTTCTCTGGCATTTGCTTATTTTGCACTCATTTGCTCCGAAGCCTGGCTCAGCAGAGGACGTGCATCCCTCCTGTGGGTATGTCTGTAAATGATGATCATCTCATTTCTGCTGAGCCAAATGGGCCTCTTCATTTCATTGGCCCTTTGCATTCCTCAAGAAGATGTGCAAGTGACATTTTCTATTTTTCTAGATAATAGGGGCAATTAGAATGATGTATGCATGAATCAGAGTCAGAAGGTAAATAGAAAGTACTTGAATTTAATTTCATGTCTAGGAAATCTGTTAGTTTTTTTTTTTAACCTGGAAATTAAGAACAGTCTATTTTGAAGAGTTCTGCAAAGCTTTTATTCCAAAGAGAGGAAGGTAAATTACTCCAATGTTGGTGGCATGAAACCTTCATAAAACAAAGCAAAACATAAAACAGCAGGAATGCAACTAGAACAACCCTTTGATTTTTCAGGATAAGCTTCTTCTTGATGGAAGAGAATTCTGTGCCTGGTGGAGGAAAGGACTTGTTCTTGATCGCACTGTAAGGATTTTGAAGAACAAAACTAACCAATGACTTTAGCTGAGACTCAGATTCTTGATTCCCAATCAGGTCAAGATGCCAGGTTTTCTTGAACAGGCACCTATGACATGCCACAAATACAGGCGGAGATGAAAGGGCACTTCCTCTTTCCTCAAGGAGTTTACAGTCAGGTAACTACATATGGCAGTCAAAATTCAAGTGGGAAGGAAAGACGGAGAGAGACTTCAAACAAATGTGGCATGGGTTCACAGGATCGACACTCTAGTTAACTTACAGTGAAATCCACTGGAGCTTGAGCTTCCATTTCTAGCACACGTGTCTTACTTAAGAACCTTCTCGGAGCAGAGGAGGAATTATCCGGGCAGCTACAGGATAAGGCTTCTAAGCCCTGTGACCTTGCTGGGTTTTCAGTAGAGCACAGGGGCCTAGAAATTAACATCTTGGAGAAGTGGAAGAGATTTGCCCTTTGCTCAAGAGAAGTGTACACACATTGGCATCCTGCTGAGTAATAACCAGCAGGAATTGCTGGTCTCAGGTCACCCAATTATCTTTCATTTGCATAGGAATGAATCCCGGAAAGCTGCTTTGGGGGCAACTCACCCCTGCTGCAGAACGCACCGGGCTCTGCATTGTCCCTGACAGCTTGAAGTGTTAGCAGTCTGCTTCCTAACCCCCTGTGCTGCTGGTTCTGTCTGTGAATGCATATTTCCTATTTTGGGATGTAGGCCACTGTGGAGAAGGAAGCCAACTATCTGTCTCTATCTGGTGTCATCAGAATCATAAACAGACACTTAGGTCACTTGTTGCCTACACATTGCAGCTCTTCAGTGTGTACAATGTGACTGTCATCACCACAATCAACTAATGATTACATGAAGCCCTTATGTGGTAGGCCACCTGAACATCCAGTCCCTGCACAAAATCATTACTAAAGGAAAAACCTCAACTAAAGTTGTGGTTCTTTGATCTTGCTTTATTTAGCTAGTGATGGGCAAAGGGGTCAATGACTTTGAATTTTCTGAGCATGCCCTTGTACCAGACACTGTGCTATGTGCTTTACATTTATTATCTTGTTTGACGTCACCAAGACTTTGGCTGCTATGTGCAGGGGTCATGATTCTTTCATAGATGAGGATACTGAGGTTTAGAGAGGTTAAAAAACTTGCTGAGGACCCCTGATAAGCAAGGGGTAGAGACAGGGTCTCCACTCTAAGCACAGCAGTGTAGTGCCTCCTATTGATCAATGTCCCTTCCAATTCTTTTGTACCTTGACTTACAGTCTTAACCAAGCTGGGATGGGAGGGAGTTGGAGGGCAATTACTATTACAGTTATTTTGGTATGGCAATGTCCTAAATCTCTACTTGAGGTTTTTTTTTTTTTTTTTTTTTTCAATAATAGATTCGGGGATACATGTACATGTTGGTTGTATGGGCATTTTGCATAATGGTGAGGTTTGGGCTTCTAGTACACCCATCACCAAATTAATGAACATTATACCCAATAAGTAATTTTTCAGCCCTCCTCCTCCCTTTTTGGAGTCCCCAGTGTCTATTATTGCCATCTTTATATCTATGTGTACCCCCTATTTAGTTCCCACTCATAACTAAGGATATGTAGTATTGGATTTTGTGTTTATGAGTTTTTTCACTTAGGATAATAGCCTCCAGCTTCATCTATGTTGCTGCAAAAGACATGGTTTCATTCTTTTTTTATGACCGTGTAGTATTCTTTGTGGCTGTGTAGTATTTCATTTTTATTTTATTTTATTTATTTATTTATTTATTTTGAGACGGAGTCTCGCTCTGTAGCCCAGGCTGGAGTGCAGTTGCCGGATCTCAGCTCACTGCAAGCTCCGCCTCCTGGGTTCACGCCATTCTCCTGCCTCAGCCTGGCTGTGTAGTATTTCATAATATACTATACAGCCATAAAAAAGAACATAGTGTGTGTCTATATATGTGTGTGTGTATGTATATTCTACATATATATGTGTGTATAGAGAGGATGTATGTGTGTACAGATACACATATATACACAAATACATATATGTCTATATATACATATATAGACGTATATACACACATGTATACATATATGCACACATGTGTATGTGTATATATGTATATATGTGTGTATATATACACATGCATACATTCTCTCTATACACACATATATGTGGAATATATACACACACGTATACACACATGCATTCTTTATGTGTATATATGTATATACATACATATGTGCGTATATGTATATGCAAGCACATGTACATATATGTGTGTATATATGCACATATATGTATATATACATGCGTGTATATATGCACATACATAAACATACATATATACCACATTTTATGCACACATATATGTATATATACACACATACATACATTTTATGCACACATATATGTATATATACACACATACATACCACATTTTATGCACACATATATGTATATATACACACACATACACACATATATATACACACATACGTACACCACATTTTCGTCATCCTGTCATTTTTTGATGGGCACTGAGGTTGATTCCATGACTTTGCTATTGTGAATAGTGTTGTAATAGACGCATGAGTGCAGGTTCTTTTTTGATATAATGATTTCTTTTCCCTTAAGTAGATACCCAGTAGTGGGATTGCTGGGCTGAAAGGTAGCTCTATTTTCAGTTCTTTGTGAAATCTCCACACTGTTTTCATGGAGGTTGTATTAATCTGCATTCATACTAACAGTGTATACGCATTCCCCTTTCTTCACATTCTAGTCTCCACTTGAGTTTTAAAGGAGACTTAGCTGGTTCTGGCTAATGCAACAGGATGCAACTGAATGTATCCAGTGAGTGAGGGGTAAAAATGGCAAGAGGAGAAAAGACTCTGGATGTGTTCACTCATCAGTCATCTTGAGAACCATCCCTATGTTAGGCCTTGGACTAGGTGCTGATGATACAATAATAAATCATGTGTATCAATACAACAATGAAACTGTACCATTGCTTCCAAAGAACCCCTCTTCTTGTGATGGAGCTAGGCTGGCAAACAAATAATCATGGTACAGAGTTCCTTTTAGACAGCTCCCTGGATCTGTGAGAACACAGAGGGGCTGACTTCGCTGGAGGAAATCAGGCAGAGCTTCAGTGAGGAGGTGACCTCTGTGTTTAGACTTGATCATGAGTAGGAATTTATCTGGAGAAGACCAGGAAGGATTTTCCAGGCAAAGGGAACAGTACAGCAGTTGTTATGTCAGTATTTGTCATTACTGGGTGGGATGTCTCATGACATATTTGTTTTCATTTTTATGTATCCTTAGATAGATACATTTAAATAGTTAAGATGGTTAAAATAGATAAAGATGGTTAAAATTTATAAGGTGAGGCCGGGCCTGGTGGCTCACGCCTGTAATCCCATCACTTAGGGAGGCTAAGACGGGCGGATCACAAGGTCAAGAGATCAAGACAATCCTGGCCAACATGGTGAAATCCCGTCTCTACTAAAAATATAAAAATTAGCTGAGCATGGTGGTGCACACCTGTAGTCCCAGCTACTTGGGAGGCTGGGGCAGAAGAATCTCTTGAACCCAGGAGGCGGAAGTTGCAGTGAGCTGAGATAGCACCACTGCACTCCAGCCTGGTGACAGAGCAAGACTCCATCTCTAAATAAATAAATAAATAAACAAACAAATAAAAGGTGAAAAAGAGTCTACAGAGAATTAAGTCTTCTTCAATTCCTATACTCTAGGCCTTCAATTTCATTCCCTGGAAGCCACTATTGTCAGTTTTCTGTGTGACTTCCAGACAGTTTCTGGGCAGTTACAAACACACACATCCATATAGCTACTTCCTCCCACATTTGTATACATAGATCACACGCAGCTGTAAACACTGTTTTATACTTTGATTTATTTATTTTATTTTATTTATTTTTTTGAGACAGAGTCTCACTTTGTCACCCAGGTTGGAGTGCAGTGGTGCAATCTTGGCTCACTGTAACTTCTGTCTCTGAGGTTCAAGTGATTTTCATGCCTCAGCCTCCAGAGTAACTGGGACTATAGGCGTGTGCCACCACAGCTGGTTAATTTTCTGTATTGTTAGTAGAGATGGGGTTTTGCTACATCGGCCAGGCTGGTCTCGAGCTGCTGGCCTCAAGTGATCTGCCAGCCTCGCCTCCCAAAGTGCTGGAATTACAAGCCTGAGTCACTGCGCCCAGCCGCCTTGATTTTCAAAGGAAAAATTTATTAAGCTTTTTCCTTTGTTTTACTTGCACTCATTTGATTTAAAACCTTTTAAGTTTTAAAACTATCCAAATCTACAGAAAAGTTGCCCAAATAACACAGTAAATTCTTATGAACACTTCATCTGGAGACACTGAATTTTAAAAAATCATTTTGCCATGTTCTATGCAATGATTTTATGAATTTAATCCCTAATTAAGGTACGGCTTGGATGTCAGTTACCTGGAGACCGGAATGCAGTTCCTCTCCCCAGCACTGATTTAGTGAGATAACGTAAGATGTTCTCGAAATCGATAATGTGTTCCTCTCATTGTCAGTTTCCCTGAGATGCCCACAAGCAGCAAATCCACCCCCAGGATGGGGATCCATTCCTAGGATGGAGATGGCTGGAGGTGCCCCTCTTTGGGCCACTTGATCTTTGGGAAAGGATTCTCTCTGCCTCCTCAAGTGCTCAGCAAGTGCTTCTTGGGTAGGCGAGTGTGCTCTCTGCACTTGCCTTCCAGGCCCTGTGGTCCAGGATGGTCACAGGCAATCCAGTTGAAATCTAATCACTTCACTTCCGACAACCAACCATATAGACAGCATTAGCTCTTCTGTTCAGCTTGTCAGAGTCAACACAGCATCTCAAAGGCTGGTGTAGGATTCTCTCCTTTGAAAGATCAAAGCGCCTGAGCATTGCTCAGGTTACCTGTGCATTTCCTCCCTGCGTTACATGGCAAGGGATAGTCTGTACTCAAAGTGAGAGGGACTTTGAACAGCATGACAAGCAGGAAGTAACTTAGTAAGGCAGTGTCTTACGATTTTGTAGTCATGTGCCCTAGGCTTAAGAGGATTGTTTTCTGGTATTCATTCATACATTCATTCACTAACTCGTCAAATAATTCCTGAAAGCCTCCTTGGTACTCTTTTATGCTCTAGGCCAAGACGTGTGCATGTTGCTTGCAGACTAGGTCCCTAGGATCTACTGGGTGACAGACAAATAGTCTCAGTCAAAGAAAGCAATTGAACCTGAGAGTGGTGGTGTGGAATCTCCAAGGACTTACTTCTTGGCCATTCGTTAATTAATTCATACATTAAACACCCATTTACTGACCCCGCCTGTACTCTCTGGCCCTACGTGATTCTTGAGCCACAGAATTACCATTTCCTTTCCTGGCTACTAACCCAAATTATCCTGTGTGCAGTGGGGGACTCAGAGCTCAAGGCAATTAAAGAAATCAGGGAAGTAAAGGGAACGAGCCATACTAAAATCTGCCACCAATTACATGTGTCTGCTGAGGATCTAGAAGACTGTAGCCAGACACCTGGCAGATGCTACCATTTGGAAGCTTTAGAAAATTTGTGGCGGGGCTAGTAAGTTTATCTTTTCTAGGGGTTCTTTTACAATTTAAGCACCATTCCAAAAGCTGTTAGGCTGCCATAGCAACAGTTCATATATGTATATATATATACACACACTTTTGAGGGAAACAAATTTTTAAAAACTTGGTCACATTCTTGCAAGGACTTGTGAGAAGATACCTCTGTAAATGAATGTCTAGCAAGTTTCCTGAAGTATCACATTTCTGTCTATAACATACTATTTTGGACCTCTTAACACTCCCAACCACTTTTCAGAATTTCCACTTGAAAGATGGACCTAGGAGGACGGTGATTCATTGCCCCGAACCATTTACATCATTCTTTGGGCAGGGAAAGGAAAGGCCTTTGTGTAGTTTCAGCTAGCCACTGGTTTCTGCCGGAGCCCGCGTCCCTGCCGTGCCAGCCCCGACACAGTGTGGGATGGAACCGGTGCCCACACAAGGCCCCACCAGGGTGGCTGGAGCTCAGACTCATGGGAGCATGTCCGGCTCTGTTCTCTCTTCCCCAATCCTTCTCCACTGAGCCGCAGCATTATTTCTCTAAATCCAAATTGTATCAAGTTGCTTCAGTATAAAACCCAAGCTTCAGAAGCTTGCAGTCCCTCTCAGAATAAATTGCTAAGTCCTTTGCCTGGATTCTAAGACTGACTTGATCCAGGCCCCACTCCCAGAAGCCCCCCTTCCCCTCCCTCCCATTTAACTCTGTCCATATTGTGCTGCTGGTAGCCCTGAACGCATTGTGATGTTTGACACCTCGACTCCCTTGCTCACATTTTTCTTCTCTGCCCCCATTTGTCCGAGTGTGCAGAGAAGCATCTTCTCCTCCAGCAGGGGCTCCTAAACCCTGTGAGATAGTTTGTCACTTTTTACTTCTGTGTAGAGAGTGCCTTGATTCCTCAGTGTCGATCACTTCCACGGGTCCTGGGTACATGTATCTTCATGAGCTCCCTTTTCCATTAAAAAAATTAAAAATTACAGTTTCTGACCATTTTGGTTTAAAGAGGAACATAGCATTCTACCCTAAAAGGTCATTGTTTTCTTCTGATTTTAAAAGAAATTAAAACATTGCTGTGCATCCTCTAAAAGTGTTGTGGGCACTGTGCCTACTGTTCCTAATGGAGCAGCCACACTGATGTTCCTGGGTTGCCACATTGCCAATTAGTTGTCTTCAAGTTTGTTAAATCCTTGAGAATAGAGTGACTGTGTAATACCGTGCCATCTATCGCAGTGTGTGGAGTGCATACTCATGCGTGGTGAACAGGCTTTCACAGGAACGAAAGCATGGTCTCCATCCACCTGCCTTCCACTGCTGAGAGCTTTGGCAGACACTCCCTCTTAGGCTAATGCTCCTCATCCGTTTTCAAAAGGGACAGGATCCTCCCCTCCCTTTTTCTGCACAGCCCTTTAAACTGCACAGAGCTTCCTTGTGCATTATCCACTTTGATTTCTTGAGATGAACATTAGCTACCCCATTCCACAGAAGAATAAAATGAGGCCCAAAGAGATTAAGCAGAGCCTAGAAAACAGAGTTGTCCCCTGCCCTGAGTCACACGTAATATGTGGCAGAGCCAGGATTCTACTCCTCCCCTGCCTCCAAGACCAATGTCAATGTTCTATCAAACCACAGGACAAGAAACCTAAATTAAGGCAGAGATCGCTTCATTCCCTTTACTATTTTGGAAGCATCAAGAACTGTAAGAAACAGGAAATCCCAACATGGGTAGAATTGCTTCTGCACTGAACACTGCAATGCACCACCCAGTTCCCCAGTTCACTGAAGGTCTGGTGGTCTCAGCTACTGGGAATGCTCTTGGCAGATGACCTCACTTGCAGCTTTCACCTCAGCCAAAGTCATGCTCTTTCCCAGGGCAACTCACATTGGAGGGCTGATCAGTAGAAGGCTGGCCATCTCAGCTTTCTTGGGATTATTTTGAAGGACGATCCTTAGCCCAGATGACCATGCAGGGTGGTCTGAGGCTGTTGCTGGGCTGCATCACACATCTTCTCTTTATGTCTGCTTCTGCTTCCCCTCCCTTTTCTTCTCCAAGTGTTATTCCAAAGGGTACCCCCTAGTAAATATCCCCACACTTAACTCCATCTCAGAATCAGTATCCCAGATGATCCAACCTATGACAAACTTTATTTTGCAACAAGCCTTCCTGTGTCTGTGCATGAATACACAAGATTCATTTGTTCCTCCATTGTTTTCACTGAATGCTTATTCATGGGATGCTAAACACTGTGCTAGGTACCAAGATACTATGGTGAACAAGACAGAAAAGGACCTCTGGTTGCAGGGAACTTAAATTACTTTTACTCTGAAGGCAGATATTAATCCTGTTTCTGCAGTAAAATTATGCGTCTTTCAGAGCATTCTGGTCACCTCAGCATTTACCTGGAGTAGCAAGAGAAGCCTCCCATCACCTGAGCCCTGCTGATTGCTTTGCAGAGTAAACATTGCTTCCAGGAAATCAGTAGCAGTGTCTGAAATGCTTTCCCACCCTATTAGAGGAGGACCCAGAGTGAAGTTGGGGCTGCAAGGAACTTGGGATAGACAGGAGAATAGGGGCTGGAATGTCTGTCCACAATAGATTTGGAGAGGGAGGATTCAGGTGCAGAGGAGAAAGCCAGTGGGAATCACTGTCAGGATCAGAAGTTGAATGAAAAATATCAGACAGAGGGGAGACAGGTCAAGATTTAATTTGTAGCAGGTTGGAATAAGGTCCAAGGGAGGAGTGAAGTGGGGGTTTTCTTGCAATTCTCTACAGTTCTTATTTTAAACTATTTATTGACATCCTGTTTTAACTGGAATAAAATCCAGACCCAAATTTTGCTGCCAATGCTTTCCTTGAGACAGTCACTCCCTACCTCTCTCTTTGCCCATCTGCTCAGCTGCATTGGACAATTGCTGCCCCTTGAGCAGACCCAGCCCTTTCTAACACCAGGTCTTGGAAGTCTCCTCACACACCTGGCTCTTTCTCATCTTTTAGGATTCAGCTTAAATGCCCCCTTTTGAGAGGCCTTTCCTGACTTCACAACCTCTGAAGCTATATCCTCCACCCACCCTGCAGTCATTGGACACTTCCTCATTCTGTCTAATTCTTCGCAGTAGTAATCACAATTAGCAAATATCATGTCGATTTCATTTCATGGCTGATTTTTATATTTTCTGTTTTCCCTATGAGATTCTAAGCCCCATGAAGTTTGAGAGTTGCTCAGCCATATCCACCCCTATGTCCTGGATGCCAAGGGCAATGCCATCCATACTAGTAGCACGCTGTAAACATTTCTTGAATTAATGACTAAACCAATATGACTACACCAATAACCAATTATTAAGCATTTCCCTAATGAGTTGACAGAAATGCAATGGTTGGTATGTTTGGGACAGAAGCCTGGAGCTTGGGCTCCTCCACACTGCTGGGATGAGCAGAATCTTCAGATATCTCTCTCTCTGAGTTCCTCCTGGACCATCACTCAGATTCGAGGGGCGTCATTGCCTGGAGCACTCCACTCTGGGGAAGCCAACAGCTGCATAATGGTTTTCCTGTCTATGCATTAACATGGACCTTTTGGGGCTGCTCCGGCTTGCCTGACCCATCTCCCAGCAGGAAAGGCCGTGCATCTGTAATACTCTGGAAAATTGCGGCTGACATGTAGCTCAGTACCCAAAGTGGTTTCACTCAAGCAAATGCAGAGAATAAAAGCCATGTGCTTAAAATGCTTGAGTAGATATCAATCAGAAGAACGTTCCAATAATCTATGTTTATGAAGCCTGTTAGTATGAATTTTTGAAATAGCACTTACTCCACTTTATTCTTGACAAATGGTGTTTGTAGCCATTGAGATATTTTATTTCAATTACGTGTGGATGTTGTAGGGAAAAGGTTTCTGACAGTATCAAGGCATAAGACATTTTTTATTGTGCTTTTATCACCATTCCCGTTGCTAAACTCGACTGGACAGTTCATTAAGATGAAAAATTAACAGCACATACTATGGAGAGAATGATCATGTTCCATGATTATTCTTCACAGCTTGTGGAGACATCAGAATTCAGAGTAGCAGACAGATGACAAACATGCTGGTCTTTGGAAGAGGTGGCGATTGGCCAGTCAGTTGGTACCCATGTGTGTTCCTACTTGTATGTTCAGCCATGAGCTGAGATGCTGGAGGAGAAAGAAAATAAGGAAAACATGGTTGTTGCTTTCCAAGAACATACCATCTGTTTGGGAAGGCCAGGAAGATGTCAGGTGTCAATCCAGGAACTGCAATGGGTTAGACAATTGCCCAGCACTTTGGTTCTGACTGTAAGTTAGAGAGAAAACTCATTGTGGACTTTAGAGAAGAGTTCTTAGACCTTGAAGAATAGCAGGATGTTGATTAATAAAATATGTTCTAAAAATAGTAGCTGCTGATGGCTATGAGGTTGCTTTTGGGGAGTAATGAAAATGTTCTGAAATGAGATGTTGGTGATACATGCACAACTTTACAACATACCAACAAACACTGTACACTTTAAAAGGCTTATTACACTTTCTATGCATGCAACAAAACATCATATATGGCCAATAAATATGTAACATATTATACGTCAATAAAAAGCATGGTCTTTATGATATATGAATTATATATCAGTAAGTCATTATTTTCAAGCACTCTACAAACTCAACACTGCTAAATTACAGTGAATTTTATTACAGGTGAGAAAACTATAATTCATTAGAATACACACATTGATGAGGCAGAGTGACATTAACTGAGAACTTGCTTCATATGGCAAGGAAGAGGGCGCTTGCCGATTCTATGGATGAGAAAACCGAGAGTCAAATCAGTTCATGCTTTGCCTAAGAAGCCACAGAGGTGGGAAATAATCGGGCTGGACTTCATCTCTTTCACATCCAGATGCTTCCCACCCCATTCTTCTGGTGCCCAAAAAAGACAGATCCTAAGATGTTGTAAGAACATGAGTGGCAACAATGATAAAGTGATGTGTCTCTGCGAGTATTTTAAAGTTTGTGGAATGTCCTCACTTCTTTTCTCTCGCCTGTTCTTAGACCATCCCTGTGAGATAGGATCAGAGGCAGGTGTGCGGTGGGAAACAAGGGAATGGAGGGAAAGGAGACCAAGTCTGTTTTTGCAGGCTGCATAAAGAATGCTGTATTTGTTTCCCAAGTGTCCAAGGTGTTTTCTCTGTGCCTTCATCTCTATTTTGGGCTCTTTCTCTACCTAGACTTTGATATGCATCCTATTTCCCCAAGACAAGAGGAATTTCCGAGTGAAACGATAGAGATATGGGATCCACGGATATTTAGAAGCAAGGCTTAGAATTAGATGTCCTGTCTGTTACATATAGAAGTAAGTGCTGTTTCTTTTCTCCTTTGTGGAAGGAGTAGATACACATTTCTATTGTAAGTCACATGTTTAGATTAAAGGCACTTAACTCATTATCTCCCCTGCAGAGATAATGAGAGAGCTTTTGATGTCATTCTCAGCTTACTGGTGTAAATAATGGGTCAAATTCTCATCCTGTTGGACAGGATGGAAATCCGACTCAGGATTTGTAAATACTGCTGCATGTGATTTATTTTCACAAGACATTTTCTTCCCTAGCAGACGGTGGGATAGCAACGTCCCGGGAAACAGCCCGTGGAGGAGTCACGATGCATTAACCTAAGCAGTGAGATCAAAACAAAAGCTCTGCTTGTGATCCCCCTGCCAGAGCCCCAATCTCCGCAGTCCCCACTGTGTGACTGCATTCGGGGAAGCCTAGATAAAATTAGATCTTCCCGGAGTAAAAAGGAACTGGGGGACTTAGGAAATGGAAGTCTCTCTCAAGCAGCAGATGTCTTCTTTCCTCATTTCTTTGGAGTTTTGTTAGCGTTAAAGAAATTAAAAGAACAATTCTTTTTTTATTAAAAAAAAAAAAAAAGAAAGAGAGAATGAACACTTCTTGAAATACATCCCTGCCAGTTTTGGAGTGCGTTTGCTTTCTCCCCTCATCAGAGGGCTTGGATTCAGCCTGACACAGGAATGGGGATGTCTGGCTTCTCATCTTTTATCTACCTCCTGCTGGACGAGTGATTGTTCTGTGTTTCTATTTGCTTGTTTGTCACAAGTGGTTGGTGACTTCCAGATCCCTCCCCAGCCCCAGGCTCCTCTTGGGTTTCTTCTCTCAGGTCTTGGCACTCTTGTCTCCTCAGGGAAGTGGAACAGCCTGAGTCCCTATTGCTGGGATGTGGATGATCCCAAGGGCCAAGTAAACAGTTCAGAAGCAGGTGTCTCTGATGGAGGCTACTCTAGCAGGGTTGTTAGGGGAGAGAGGAGGGTGGTTATCACAATCATCCAATAATCAATGTCTACGCCAGAAGGATTTTGTGTTAATGGAGGAATGTTTTACTTCTAATGCACTTAAACCAATGACTGTCACATAGGAAGGCTCCCTAAACAGGAGTCAGGGTGATGGGGATGGCAAGGTGCAAATCTACACAGTTCCAAATATCCAGGTGTTTCCACACTTAGGACTGTGTAGACAGAGGTTCACAGTGACTGATGGAGTCCAGGTCACAGCTAGAATTGTACAGCATGTGCTGGAGGGCCATCTGCCTAACATTCTACCTCTACAATGAGAGAGTAGGGGTGGTGGGAATTTTGTCTCCATTTTTCAGTGCAAAAACAAAGGCTGAAAGATCGAATTATTTTCTTGCTGCCACACAGCTGGTAAGTGGTATCAGAAGATGGAAGCTGAACTAAAACTTCAAATCCAAGGTGAGCTTCTTAGATCTCTCAGGTGGCTCTTCCTCTGCCTGAGCGATTGGGTTTCCTCCCTCATGTGATGTTGCCCAGAGCAGGCTGCAGTGATGTGGTGTGATCTGCCCCCTTGAATGTCTCCACTCTCTCTTACTCAATGACAGAAACCTTAGGCTAGAGTATATATTTACTTTCAGTGTTTCGTTTTTCATCCAAAGTTCTTGCATGAAACATCTCCATCTGCCCTGCCATCTTCTTTCTGCCTTTTGTCTTCTCATCTCAAAATTTCTTCTTTTCTGAGTTATTTCAGGCAGAGAGTCAAGTGGTGGATGTTTGCAAAGAGACTGGGACCTCAGTATCCGAATGATTTCTTGTCTTCAAAGTGTATCTCCCACTGGGAGCTGGACTCTAATTACCTATGATACCACCTTGGCTAATAATATCTCTAGAACTCTTTTGTTGGGGCGGGGGGCAGTCTGCATTTTGAATCATTTTAGAAATGGCAATAGGTCTGTCTTAGGAGAACATATGAAGCTTCCAAAATGACATCCTACAGGCAGGATAGCTGCAGAATGGGAGAAGAACATGCCCCTTTACATGGGTTGTGGTGAGCAGTGATTTATGATCCTAACGGGGTAGTGGGGTCTGCATTTCTTTTGTGACTTCAAAGCTGTCTCCATCAGGACATTTCAATGCCTGGGTTCTGGTGTTTGCACAAAGTCAACCTCTTTAATTGCAAACCACGGTCTCTATGGAAGAGAAACATGGCAGACACCTTCCTATTAATATAAGCAGGTACAGTACCAGATCCATTGCCTCTAGAGTCTTGAGCAGAATAAAGCCAAGCCTTTGAATCAAGCCATAGGGAGAATCAAGAGGCTCTGGGGTAAAGCAGGAAATAAAAATGAAGATAGTTAAAGAGGCTACACTAATCATGCAGTCCACCTTAAAGTCAAATTGTTAAAATGAAACCTCTAAGATCATCACAGTGGTCGTATGACCTTGAGTGAGCTATTTAGCCTCTTAGAGCTTCAATTTCTTCACCTATAAGATGGGAATAATATAAGTGAAAACCCACAGGGCTGTGTGCAAATTAATAAAAGAAAGCATGTAGAGTGCTTAGCATAGGGTTCAGCATGAAATAAGCCCCTGCTAATTATAAGCCACTATCCTCATCGGCTGCCATTAGTGAGCTGGGACTACCTGGACAAGAAGCCCTGAGCAGACAGAAAGCCAGACTGGTGCTGACTTTGGACCTGTCCACTCTCACGTGGAAACTGTATTTTTCCTGAGGGAACAGATTTTCTTTCTTGAGGCAGCCTCAGTCCAACTCTCAGATAGCAGCCTTCATCTTCGCTCGGATCTCTGAAAACTAAAGACTAGGTATGACTTATGCTTTCATTCTTCGTCAATAAAATGAGGATAATAATAACCCTTACTTTTGTTGGCTGATGTGTAAAATGAGCTAATGTTCATGAAAGCCCTTTGTAAATTATAAAGTGCTATAAAGTATGAATTATTATTGTGATTGCTCTACTCCACGTATTCCATAAACAATGTGGGAAATTGAGAACACACACTCCTGGCATTTAAAAAGCATTTATGCCTTTTTAAGTATATAGCTATAAACTGTCAGCAGATGGGTTTGATAACGCAGTCTTCAATCAGATTCAAATGTTAGCAAGCGCCCATTAAGAGTGACTTTCTAGCAGGGGCACTGCTGTGGGTGCCAGCAGGCAGCCGGGCACAATGGTTGGCTGTGACAGGCTGTACTTCCACTGGGCTTGAATACCAGCTGCTCATGTGCTTTGCAACTTACTTTGAGCTGAATTACCAAAGGTCTTCTGAACCTCACTTCGCTCATTTGTAACATAAAGATAATAATACCTACCTGACTGACTTGCTGTGAAGAGTAGATAAGATAATGATCACCAAGCCCTGGGCCCACTCCCTAATGCAAGGGATTAGGAAGCCACCTCAGTGTAGCACCCTGGATGCTCTGATTGACAGGGGTTCCTTCTTTTGCCTTGAGCCTCTCACTGAACACAATTGAGCCTCTCACTGAAACAAGTCAGGGTTCCTCCTCTCGCTGGGTTCCCAGCAGCCTTGCAAGGTCACTGCCAGTGCAGTTCCCCAGCCCTGCCTCCCACTACCTCATGAGCCCTGCCGATCTTCAGGCCTCTCGGTCAGTTCCAACATAACTAGGTCTTTGCAGATTTCAAAGCCTCCTCTTGATAACTCGAGGATCCAGGAGGACGTGAGGAAATGAGGAGATGGGATGGAGCAGAGGGCCATTTGTGAAAGCCAGTGTGAACAGCCTGAATTCCTGGCCATGTCTCTCAGATGCTGAGGGGCCTATCTGGACCCCAAGGACCCTGTATTACCAGCCAATCTTATGTGGGCAGTCCAGATACAGCCACATGCACCCTGTTATGGTGACTAACCAGAGGAATGTAAAAGTGACTCCAATGCCATTAAGCTTTAAGCATTTACTACATGCTATACATAGTGTTCAGCACTTCAACAAGAATTATCTGATTTAATCCTTCCAACAACCTAAGGAGAAATGTACTCTACTATTACCCACAGTTTTGAAATGAGACTACATGATTAGGAAGTGCAGAGGTCGGCTGTGAACCTAGTGCTCATGACTGCAGCATTACTTATTAGGATACAAATGGCCTGTGGCCAGGATAACAGAGGTCGCTGGCATCCTGGCAATGGGTTGTTCTTCCATCTAGCTTAGTTCACTCTATCCGTGTTAGTTTTCAGGTGTTGCCACTGAAACAAAGTTCCACAAATTGATGGCTTAAGCAGCAGGCATTTATGGTCTCACAGTTCTGGAGGCTACATGTTCAAAATCAAAGTGCTGGCAGAGTTGGTTCTTTTTGAGTGCTCTGAGGGACAATCGGTTGCATGCCTTCCTCCTCGCTTCCGGTAACTCAGGCCTTCCTTGGCCTCCTCCTTGTGTCTACATTTCCTCTTTTTGTAAAGATATCAGCCACGTAGACTTAGGACCCATCCTAATGACTGCATCTTAACTTGGTCATCTGCACAGACCCTAATTCCAAATAATGTCAGATTTGCTGAAACTAGGGGTTAGGGCTTCAACATCTTTTTAGGAGACACAATTCAACCCGTAATACTGTTCCATAATACCGCTCATAAACACATTTCTAGGATTTACATTGCCTGGAATGTATCCAAGTGTAAGTGTCTTTCTCGCGTAAGTATTCATTGACTACTGCTTAAGTGCTTCATACCGTGGCACCACCTGGAGATAAGAAAATGAGCAAAACACCTATGATCCCCATCTTCATGGATTAATGACACACTCTTGGAGGACTTCAAGTCCATAGACCCTCGCAGTACTGGCGCTAAGCTTTTTTATTTATTTTGTTTTATTTTAGAGATGGAGTCTCACTCTGTTGCCCAGGCTGGAGTGCTGTGGCATGATCTGGGCTCACTGCAACCTCCAACTCCTGGTTTCAAGCAGTTCTCCTGCCTCAGCCTCCCAAGTAGCTGGAACTACAGGCGCACACCACCAGGCCCAGCTAATTTTTGTATTTTTAGTAGAGATGGGGTTTTACCATATTGGCCAGGATGGTCTCTATCTTCTGACCTCGTGATCCACCCATCTCGGCCTCCCAAAGTGCTGGGATTACAGGCATGAGCCACCACACCCGACCACTGGTGCTAAACTTTTATCATTAATTTTAAATGGTTCATCTAAGGGGGAAAATGAACGTAGCTTCATCGTTCTGAATAAATCTAAAGAGAGGATAACCAGGAGATGAGTATTAATAATTGATTAACTTTATTTGCATGTGCACAGCTCCATTTGCAAACTGGTTTGTGATTTCTCAAAATCTGTGTGTGTGTGTGTGTGTGTGTGTGTGTGTGTGTGTGTGTGTGTGTGTTTTCCTAGTTTACTGGTGGGGTGTCATCGCAGGCCTTCTAGACCAAGTCCTGCAAGCAGGATGATGTTCACCAGGGTGTATCACTTATTAGATGGAAGAACGATTAGCCTGTGCTCTGTTTAATTAAGCTTCACTTAATGGGCAAACGTTTCCTTTAACAGGCTTGCTGTCACCTCATCAGTTATTTAAGGCAGTTCATTTCACAGCAGGGGGCAAAAAGAGAGAAAGGAAAAATTTATCATTTGCTCAAACTTGATTGGTCTGAGGAAAAGTGTGGCTGTCTAGAAAGTGCCTAATTGCTGCTGTGATCCTGTGCTTATTCTCTATTTTGTCCCAGGCTTCTTATTGAAACGCTAATCAGGATTAGGTCTCACCTCTTGATGAATGATTTTGTAAAAACTTGATATTTCTCATCTCAGCTAGGAATGTCTGTATGCAAGTATAATGCCACTGCAACTGAATGGGAAGATAACTAATGCCCTTAATTTCTCAAAGAGGGCTGTGATTTGGTACATACAGTACAAATCAGGGGAAATCAGACTGAAATTAATTTCCTTTTTTTGCAAAGGCACTACCTCTGTTATATCATGAGTCGCTTTTCTTTGGCTGTTTTTGCTGCAGATTTAGAGAACGCTTGGCACGTGTATTTGGGTTTCTTTCTTATGGCCGGGGTCAAATTTAGGTTATATCATTTTGTTTGATGCCAGAACTTGGGCTTAAGTTCTCTGATTCTCTCTCTCTCTCCTCTTTTTTTTCGCTCTCATCCTGTTACCTAGGCTGGAGTACAGTGGCGCAATGTCGGCTCACTGCAACCTTTGCTTCCTGGGCTCAAGTGATCCTCTCACTTCAGTCTCCTGAGTAGCTGAACTACAGGCATGCACCTGCATGCCTGGATTTTTTTCTTCTTCTTCTTCTTTTTTATTTTTGTAGAGATAGGTTTCTCCATGTTGCCCAGGCTGGTCTCGAACTCCTGGGTTCAAGCAATCTGCCTGTCTTGGCCTCCCAAAGTGCTGGGATTACAGGCATGAACCACTGTGCCACTCCGATTCTTTTGTTTGCCAGTTTAGGAGTTATCCCTGCCTCACAAGACTGTAAATATTCAGTATCATTCATGCTTCTAACTCAAAGTCTAACATTGCAGGTTTGCAATATAATATTTTCCTTTGCCTTTATTCCATCGCCTCCCCCATCGATTCACTCTCGGTGATGGGACAGAGTTATTTTTCCTTCTCCCACAGCAATCACACATCCTTGTCAATCTGAGTCTTAGACTCTCTGCTTCCTCCATGTCCTAAGGGCTTGACACATCCAGATGGAAACTGAATAAGTAAAGCAGACATTCATTTATTTTGACCAAGGGACAGACACCAAAATTATGGACATTTGGCTATTTTTTCATGGTTAATTGACTCGCAGCTGACTTTCCATCTTTGCATGCTTCAGCACAGGCATGAATCTCAGCATTTTCTTCATTTGCAGGGGCAAAATAATAAAACATATTATAATTATGGGTATCATTTCTTTGTTATTCACGTGTGTATGTGATCCACCACCTGCTTATATTTTCTGCATCACCCCTTTTCTCTTTCCTGAGCAAGCTGTGTGTTTTCACAGTTCCAAAATCCTGTGGTTACCTGAACATAGGATCTTATTTCATGTCTTAAATATTTGCTCCTGCTGTTCCCTGTGCCTGGATTGCTGTTCCTCACCTTGAATATTTGACTTATGTGCATACTACAAGACTAAATTCCTACCTACTGGCTTATCCACTAAGTCTTCCCCGACCAACTGCCTCATACCCTGGTTTATGTGACTCTGCTGACTTAGCCCCTTAAGTCCCCCATCAAAAAACTTTTCACATTTTCTTTATGTTCACCTGTTTTCTGGGCTACCTCCCACCAAGCCAACAACACCATTAGGCTGTCAGTGACCTGAGGACCGTAACAACATTTGTTTGCTATTGCCTCTGCTTGATACACCACCGGACTCCTGCCCGTGTTCTAGGTATGTTTGGTGAATGCATTTCTATTATTTTTTGGTACATGTGAACAATTATCTATGAGTGCTGCATTCTGAAAAGACCTTGAAAGTTACCCACGAATCCAGTGTGGTACATGCTCCTCATATAAATTATCCTGACTCCGGGTCTTCGGTATTAGTTGTTTTCTGAGCACTGTATCAACTCAGAGGATGAAAGAGAACATTATTCCTAATTCCTCAATCAATTAGCACCATAGTTAATCCTTTCATCCTTAGGCCTTTTACATTGTAGGTCACCTGTCAATACTGAAGGGCCTGTTCTGCCTTCTCCTGGGGAAACGAAAGATCCCTCCTTGGGTTTTACTGATCTCAGTTACATTGATGTTAAAACTTCTCAAACTAGCCAGGTATAGTGGCTCACGCCTCTAATTCCAGCACTTTGGGAGGCTGAAGAGGGCAGATCATCTGAGCTCAGGAGTTTGAGACCAGCCTGTGCAACATGGAGAAACTACTAAAAATACAAAAATTAGTCAGGCTCAGTGGCACTCTCCTGTAGTCCCAGATACTCAGGAGGCTGAGGCAGGAGAATCACTTGAGCCTTTGGATGCAGAGGTTGCAGTGAGCTGAGATGGCCCCACTCCACTCCAGCCTTGAAGACAGAGGGAGATCCTGTGTAAAATAAATAAATAAATAATTAATTAATTCTCAAACTGCCCACAGTTTCCCAAGTGTGATCTCTTCTGCCCAACAATGTTGCTTTTGTGAGGACTACGCATGGGCACTCTGAGTTCACAGGAAGATAATTAAAACGAAAATGATTATAGAATTTGAACTAAAAATAACATGGTACCTGAAGATTGACTTGCAAAGTCCAGTTCATTGTTTTGACAGATGCATTTCAAGTAGAGTTGCCAGACAAAATATAGGAATTTGAGTTAAATTAGAATTTTAGATAAACAGCAAATAATTGTTTTAATATAAGTATGTCTCCCAAACTGTATGGGATATACTTATACTAAAAGCTATTGCTGTTTGTTTGAATCTAAATTTAATTGGGGGGTCCTGTAATTTGATTTTCTAAATCTGGCTCCCCTAGTGCCCACACAAGTTAATTTCTTGCACATTATGATATAAGATGCTTGATACTATAGATATGGTAGAGTTTGTAACATTATCCAAGCTGCCTGAGTCCCAAACTTGTATCTATTTCTAAGGTCTTATGATCAGGATAAAATATTTTCTACTTCAACACAAAGTGCCTTTTGAAAATTTGTGGTGATTATTTCCAGAAATCTGTCCCATCCTAGCATTGCCAGAGTTGGTTTATCATGAGACATAACTCAAGAGAAATAAGCCATATTGAGATCATTTTTATCAAGGGTACTCGTGACATAGGCAATTTGACATGTCACAAGCCTGACTCCAGTGTCAGGTGAGTTCCCATTGAAGCCAGGTTCTCTCTTAAAAATGCTGTAAGTTTGTGTTGTGTAGGACATTGGAAAGGTAATAAAAGAAACTCTACTTCAAATAACCAAAGCCGCACAATAGAATAAGGACAAGCACTTTACTCTAATGCTATTCATTCAGCCAGTATAAACAACGTCCAATGTTCTCCCATAAAAACTTCCGTTCTCTATGCTCATTAAGGAACTGATTCAACATTCTTTAGCAAGTTATAAATGAAAGAACTGCCACTATTCTTCTGTAAACTGAATTTCTCCACCTCATCATGTTTTCTTGTTCCAGAGTTGCTTCACTGGGGGGAAATCATCACATCTTTGTATCAAGATCTTTATTATTTTTGGCAGAAAAAAAAATTTCATTTTATCTCT
Organism: Mandrillus leucophaeus; assembly: GCF_000951045.1. Lineage (NCBI taxonomy): Eukaryota > Metazoa > Chordata > Mammalia > Primates > Cercopithecidae > Mandrillus > Mandrillus leucophaeus. The sequence goes on from NW_012103354.1 coordinate 2,117,449, forward strand.
CTCATCTGTCTGCTCAAAGTTCAGTCTCAGAGCCAAGTTTTTAATTTGTAATTATTTGAAAGAGACTTTTCTTCTTTAAATACGTTAGACAAGACGTCTACGTAGTAGTTTTTTTTTTTTAGTGGCCCTGCGAACATTTCTTCTGGCTTTTGGTTTGGATACTGCTGGTGTTTCAGTTTGAGTTTTCTCTAAGTGACATCTCCATGCTCTCCTAATGTCAAAAAGCCAATATTCTGCTTACTTTATGGTAATAGTACTTTTTAATTAGGATCCTGTGGAATGCTTAAATCTTTTCTTCTCGGAAGATTTTTTAAAAAGTGTTTTTCTTCTTTAAAAAAGTTTATTTTATTGTGGTTAGAATATTTAACATGAGATCTACCTTCTTGGTATAGTTTAAGTGTACAGTGCAGTATTGTTTACTATAGGTGCAATGTTGCACAGCAGATCTCTAGAACATATCCATCTTGTTTAACTGAAAGTATGCCTACTCGTTCATAAATAAAGAACTCCCTATTTCCCCCTGCCCCTAGGCCTTGGCAACCACCCTTCCACCCTTTTGCTTTTATGAATTTGACTACTTTAAATACCTCATGTAAATGGAATCATGCAGTACTCGTCTCTCTGTGACTGGTTCATTTCACTCGGCATAATGTCCTCCAGGTTCATCCATGTAGTGGAATATTCTGCAGGAAGATGTTAATGGTTACCCAAGCATGGAGGGTTGGGCATCTGTGGAAGGGGGTTGCGCAAGCTCATGAAATATTGAAAAGAAAGGTATTATGTATCAGTAGCAGGTTCAGTTTATTCTGTGTAGTGTAAAGTAGAATTTAGCAGCATCTTATAAGCACTCAACCATAGGACAGGCTGGGATATCTCAGCTGTGGAGTAAGGGAAGAGAGGGAAGATGAAGCATAGGTGTGTGTGCATGTATCTCTTTTGTGTGTGTGTTGGAGGGGAGGGGGCATGTATAGCTGGAACAACTCTAAGTTAGATCTGTTAATGTCCCAGGGTCCTTGATCTGTGTCAGTCCAAAGAATATTCATCTGGGGATGATGCATAAGTGCCACCAGGGATACATAGAAACAGGCGGTAGGCAGCAACGTTTACTCTCTCTTCTGCCCAGAAAGGACCCAAGCAGGAGGTAAAAATGCCAAAGACAGGGGCAGACACCAGGAAGAAAAACCTGCTGTGCCTTAGGTGGAACTTCAAAGCCCCAAGCAATCAAACTGGGCATCTCAGCAGAGCAGCGGTCGGTCATGGTACGGCCCAGACAGTGAGTTTCCCAGGAAACAAGGCATAAATGTGTGATATGGAAAGCATCGCCACAGAGGAGGGATGAGGCTGTTCTTTCTGTTTCTTCCCTTCAAAAATCTACACATATTCTTCATGATGTAGGTGTTTTCTTCCTTCTTTGTGAAGTGCCCTTGCAATCCTGAATATATCCTGACCTATTTTAATTTATAATTGTACTATTCATTTTAGTGAGCTGACTTGCTGTGGAGCTGTTATTTTCTCTATGTGTATATTTGTTAAAACAGGTGTCCTTCAAATGCAAGTCCCTTCCCCGTGGGTGCTGTGTGATCTAGATTAGATTGCTAAGGTTTAAAACCTAAAGGCATACAAAAATCTCTAGGCATGGAAGAGATGGAGAATGAAAATTTAGACCTTGGGGTTGCTGAGAGTCCAAGCCAAAGTCATGGTTGTATTCAGAAGCAGGAACAGCCTCAGAACCAGAAGATCAAGCTATGTTTCTGTGGTTTCATGGGCAGCCACCCTGGAGATACAAGGGTAAGCCTTTCCATCATGGACATCTTACCAGAAAGGCACTAAGTCCTTGTTGCCCAAGTTTATGGTTTATAGTAACTCTGCTGTATTGTTACCTCTTCATCTGTTCCTTAGTTGATCAGGGCAGCTGTGGTTCAAAGGGACTTTCCTTTACAAAGTAATGCTGGAGAGCACTTACTTTCTGCCCAACCAATGGTGCATGAGTTGCACATTTAACCTGCTGGTAAATCTCTTTGGAAGAAGATGCAATTGGTCAATGATATGTAAGATCCCTGAGAGCAAAGGCCAACCCCATCTCTAGCTGCATATGCTTCTCCTAGGGAGATGTTCTTTGGGCCTGTGGAGACATCCAGCTGGGCTTTGTCACAATGGTGCTCTAAAAATGGAGCCAAGTTTTGCATTATTTGGTTTGTTTATGTGCTTTAATATAAAACAAGGTTAGTGTCACTTCTTTAACATTTGCTGTCCAGAACAGAATTGTTCCTCCTTTACGGTGTGAGTACTGAAGTGGCTGGTGGTGTGAGCACTGAAGTGGCTGGTGGTGTGAGCAGTAGCCAAGTAATGACTGCTCTTTCTATCAGGGAATGACTCTTGGCCTGGACTTAATGCTCTTGGGTGAAATACTGATAGAAACATGGCACTTGCTTCTACAACCACATAACTCCTCTTTCCATGGGCACCATAGCAATCCCTTTGACAATGATTAGCTTATGAGATCTTACAGAGCTATCTCCTGTTGAGCTGGCTCCATTTGTTAGAAGATATTTATCGTCTGGCTGCCTTCCTACAGTCCCCTGCAGGGCTTGCATTTTATTACTCATTAGCACCTTCTTTGGAGACTTAGGTAGGGAAGGATGTAGAACAAAATTTTGTTCTAATGTGGAAAACGTTATGGGAGAGAGGTTTGAAAATCATGATTCATTCATTCAGAGACTACTTGGCAGAGCTGGGCAGGTTGGAGAACGTCTGGGGAAAGATGGGAGATGTTCCTCTAAAGAGGTATGAAAGGAAACCCTGGTGTCTGAGGTGGAAATTGGAAGACCCTTAGGGAGATGCCTACTGTCTAAAAATTCCAGGAACCTTGGAGTTGCTTGAGGGCAAAAAAACATGTTTTACTAAATTCTTATCACTTAACTATTGAAGAAATCCTTGTCTCCAAAAACATTTCTTGAGTGGTAACTATGTGGAAAAAGAGCTAGCTGAATTCTGAGCATCTCCAGAAAGCAAAATTTGAAAGAATTATAGAAAAGTCTATTTTGGTTAAATGTCAAATGTAGAAGGGCAATAGCTCCCAAATGGGCCATATATAGCTTCAAATTCCAGTTTGGGCATTAGGTAGGCATATGAACTAAATACAGACCGAAGTGCTCCAAACCCTTATTTTCGTATCTGGGCAGTGGAGGCAATACCCACCTCATCAAGATGCTGCAGAAAAATTGTTTCTGAAAGTGTATGCAAAGCATGTAACACAGTGTCTGTCACATAGTAGACACTCAATTTAAAAAGCTAATTCGTAGATGATAACTCAGTAAAAGGCATGCCCACCCATGTGCTGGTTTGTGGCAAGCAGAGGTTTAATGGAACGAATGATTTGACATGTTGAACTCCTGGAACTCATCTGACCAGAAGAACCCATGCCATCCACCCTGGAGCTTTGTTCACCCCATGATTGCTCCATTTTCACCCCATATCATGGATAATTGAGAGGCCCAGGAGTTTCTGCAGATGGATTTCTGGCCTGTATCCCCATTCATTTCCTTGCAGGGATCAGCTATTCCTCCTCTCCCTGCTACCTGCACCATCCCCTAGCCAAGGAGCTATAGGCGAGGTCAGTATACTCAGGAATCAACACTACAGAATCCCATTTGGGTTCTGGGATAAACAAGGATGCCTATGTACCTGAAATGAACCTGCTGCAGGATCTGGCAGATTTTATATCCATATTAGAGAAAAAGAGTGAAATCACATCTCCTTTCTGTAATAATAACATAATTTAAATTTATCTGCAACCCACACTTCTAAAGGTTAAAAGCCAAAACTTTAAAAATCACACAGCCAGGTGCGGTGGCTCATGTCTGTAATCCCAGCACTTTGGGAGGCTAAGGTGGGTGGATCACAAGGTCAGGAGTTCAAGACCAGTCTGGCGAATATGGTGAAACCCCAACTCTATTAAAAATACAAAAATTAGCTGGGCGTGGTGATGGGCACCTTTAGTCCCAGCTACTCAGGAGGCTGAGGCAGGAGAATTGCTTGAACCTGGTAGGTGGAGCAGAGGTTGCAGTGAAGCCAAGATTGCGCCACCGCACTCCAGCCTGGGCAACAGAGTAAGACTCGGTCTCATTTGAAAAACAAAAACCAAAAAACAAAAAAAACCCTACCCAAATAAATGTAAGTTGCCACTGCTGTCAGCATTTCATCGTTCTTCTCCCCACCTGTGTAACCCAAATTATGCTTTTACAAAGGGCTTCCTGATTCATTATATCATTCGACCTTCCAATTAACTTAGGAATGAGGGAGGTCAGGCATCATTTGTTGCTTTTTTCATGAAAGGAAACAGAGACTCAGAGAGGGGAAGTAAGTGAGTTGTTAGTTGTCAGTGGCCTCACAGCCTCCCGAGCAGGGCCCTCCTCCTTGTACCACCAGATTATGAGCACTGAAGCAAGAATTCACTAACCTGCTGCTGGACTGAGACAGGGAGTCTGTTGGTTATCAAGATATCAGACATGGATTCCTTTTTTCTTTTTTTGTAATGCAGCAGAGCTGCTTTGCAAAGAGAAATTCTGTGGAATTCAGCTATCTTCTGTTTGCTATGGAGTGTGGGGCCAGTTGGTTCAGCTCTTCCCGGCATTGTGTTCCCTGATCCCTTGGTTTTCTGGCGTATTCCAAAGATCATGTCTGGAGAGCCACTCATGTTACCCAGTCTTTCATTTCACAGACAGGAAAACTAGATTACTGGACATTACACAATGAGTTAGTGGCAGGTCTTTGAATGCCCAGCGCTAGATTCTTTGCACACCTTCATTCATTGAACAGATGTTTTATGCTTCAGATGAGGGTTTTTAGTACCTGAGACCAACAATGACTAATAGAACTTTTTGCAATGATTGAAATGGCCCTTGAGAATTTGAAATGAGATTAGTGGTTTGAAGAACTGCCTTTTAAATTTAATTTAAATTTTAAAAGCCACATGTGCCTAGTTGCTACCCTACTGGATAGTATAGCTCTAAACCAGTGGTTATTTACTTTAGATGTACAATGGAATCACACAGATAACTTCAAAAATACTGATTCCTGGGTTTAAATTGTTTTAGAGTAAGGCCTGGGCAATGGAAGTTTTAAGGTTTCCTGGTTAATTCTAATGTGCAGCTGAGTATGAGAGACAATTAGTCTAACTTTTGAAACTCCCCGAGGGCAGAAACCATGTCAGCCTTATATTCTGTTGACTCTTGTGACAGGGAATTCAGAGAGGAGTCAGCTGTTGTCCAGAATCTCAGGGAACTTAATATATCCTGAGGACGTGGAAGATATAACCGGGGGTAAAGAACTGAGAAAGTGCCCTTATCAAATTTCACGAAAGGACAGTGTCATCCAAAGGAAAAGCAATGTTCACTTCTACCTGAGAGAGGAAAGAGCAGGGTGGTCTTCTTGCTGTAATGATTCTGTCAGAGGCATTGCAACCAGGGTGACTCTGCCTTGATTGGGACTGGGTAACCTGAGTCTGAAACCTGCTAGACTGCATCCCCAGGAGTTTAGGCATTAGTCCCAGGATGAAACAGGAGATCAGGTAGGACCTGTTTCACAAGATACAGTTCACAAAGACCCTGCTGATGAAGGGAGATGGAATAAAGAAGCTGGCCAAAACCCACCAAAACCAAGATGGCAATGAAAGCAAACTCTGGTCCTCTTCACTGCTCATTATTTGCTAACTGTAATGCATTCCAATGCTAAAAGACATTCCCACCAGTGCCATGACAGTCTACAAATGGCATAGCAATGTCCCAAAGCTACCATATATGGTCTAAAAAGGGGTGGAACCCTCAGTTTTAGGAACTTCCCACCCCTTTAGTAGAAAACCTTTGTCTAGCATAAAATGAAGAAATAATATACGCATACTCAGTCAAGTAGCCCATGCCACTGTTCTGCCTATAGAGTAGCCACTCTTTTATCCGTTTACTTGCTTAATAAACTTGCTTTCACTTCACTCTGTAGACTTGCTCTTAAACTTCTTCCTACAAGAAGGCAAGAACTCATGTGGCTTCCTAGGCCGAACCTCAATTTTGGGATTCATCCTGTGACATCTTTTCTGGCCACCAATGAAGGGGCAATGTAGACCTCCCATCTGGACACCAAATTGAGACTCATGGGCACCATTTAGACCTGAATGTTGGGTGGATGAGTCTCCCTTTGTCCAGATTCAACTTGCTACTTTTATTTCCCTTTGATTTGGGCACATCTGTCCTTTCCTGTGTTCTTTATTTTGGACAGATGAGTAAGTGGCTTCGAGGCCTTTGGCTTGGTAGCCTGATGCAGTTTCCCATTTTCTGGGTATCCTGGACAGGCAGAAGCACACCTGGCTGTCCACGTCCTTTATAACCCACGTTGTTGCCCCTTCTCTCAGGCTGTTTTTACTTTAGTTTCCAATGACTGACCATTTTCCTTTTTTCTTTCAATGCCCAAATGCATGCTTATCCTTATTTCTTTGTCACATTTGTAATCTTTGCTTTGGCTCTTTGGGCGATTGTTTAAGGAAGGACATTTGGCTGTATGAGGTCCTCTGTTGCATTGACCCTGGGACACCAGAATCACATTATTCTGTGGCTCCAATTGCATTAGGTCTTATGCCTTTGGGGTTCACTGTTGGCTGCCCCCTGATGCTCTGGGATTTTTAGCATTTGTTGTGGGGACCCTCACTGGCCAATACTTGGGTACTCTGTTTTTTCCAGCATTCGGTATTGTTGGCTGATTCCTAGCACCACCCGGGATGCTCAGAGGAGTTTGGAATTGGCATTCCCTCTAGGATTATGGGTTAGAGGCCCACCCAAGGTGAAACTTGGCCTTACCTTTTCTTGTTCTGTCCTAAAGTTATCATTTTCTGTAACACCATTTTCTTTACTTATTGTCACTTTAACACTTTGCTACAGAAGGTGGGAATTTGCAGGGGAAGATAACTGGGCTTTTGCTAGACTTAGAAAAACTTCTATTTAGTGGAGATCCTTGTTAGACATGAGTACAATGGTGACTACTGAAGGACTCACCGCTATGGTACCTTTAAGCAATTGGGGCAAATTCAAATTAGCAAAGTTTAGCCAAATGGACAAGTCCCAGTTTTGTCAGAGAGATAATTTGGATCCACCTATCTTTTATTAAAAAGTGAACTGTGTTACTATTTCATGGCTAGAGTTCCAAGTAAAAGCTATTGGACTAAGTTTTGGTTCCCTATCTTAAAACAAGTTTGTTTTTTTTAAATTGGTTTTATTTCAGTAAGATTGCAAGAAATATTGGCTATCAATTCTAAAATATGTTTCCTCTTAAGGCTTCTCAGATTTATATCTGCCTCTTTTCCTGGGAAAAGGTATATCCTTTGCAAGCTAAAAAATGTCTGCTCTAAACTCCTTCTGGGAAAAGCAATATGGTGCTTGCCTCATCCTGTAGCTTAGTGAGTAAAAGTTTTCTCTTTCCTGATGGAGGCCTGCATTCAATTTCTGGCTTAGAGAATGAGTTTTTTCCAGTTGTGGGACTTTTGCCATTTATTTAAACTTTTCACCTCCGTGGACATCTTCTGATTTCCTGACTTGAATTTTTTTTTCTTTTTTTTTTTTTTCTGAGCTACTTAAGGGGTGATTCTAGATCTCGTAAAAACCACTTGCCGTCTATTTGGAGACATCTCATGGGTCCATCATGGTTAAGCCATAACCTTAGTTAAGGCTTATTGGTTTTACTTGGGAAAATACCTTTGCAGGAAAAAAAAAAAAGTAGCTTAAAAGCCAGAGGTGTTGGCTGTTTGTCCCGCCTAGAGTCTGGTATTAAGAGATCTAAAAGGACTTTTTTTTTTTTTTAAGAGCTCTATTGTTGAGAGTTAGCTTAATTAAACATGGATAACTAAGATATATATATATATATTTAAATGGCTTTTATGTTTGTTTTTCTCTTCTTGAATCTTGTTTCTCTGAAATAAGGAAAACTTTTTTCTTCTCAGATGACTGAGTTGTTTTTTTCCCATTTGTCTTCTTAACATTCTTGAGACCCATATGAGAGGATGTAAGGTAATTTCTAACACTCTGGAAGTCCTTGGGAAAAGCAGAGGAGGTGCCACAGACCCCATTTTGGGAAAATCCTGTTCTCCTTATGGAACTCCAAGAATTGAAAACGGATAGATCTTCCCAAAATCTAAGCCTCTGTTCTGTTTTCCATTCAGTTACCTGGTGTTTTTTACTTTTTTTTACAGGTATCAGAAATTACTTTGGATTATGAAAGAGCTTTGGTGTGTAATAACTATGTAGGGAATATACTTTTAGTGATGGCTAGTGGCAGTTATGGGGGAAGCACTCTGCTCTTTGCACTTTTGGAACAGAGAAGCATGCTCTTGGTCATCTAGAAGGTATAAAAATGTCCCCACCTCCCAGTGAGGGGTAAGACTCCTATGGGGGATGGGCTGATTCCATTTTTGGGGATCCAGGATTTGGTAAAAAAAAAAAAAAAAAAAAGGAATTATTGATTTTTGGTGTTTTGCCTTCCCACTGTGCCTGCTTATTAGGCCCTAGAAATTGCATGCTTTCCTGTCCATGTTCCTGAAAGGGCTCCGGCTTGAAGCCAGTAATCCAACTAAGAAAAACCTAAAACCTGGCAAATGAAAAATTTTACAGCTACTAGATCTTCTTCTGTCTATTTATATTTGTTGTGTGTGTTATTTATAGAAAATAGGGCTAATTGACTTAAAGAAAAATAAGCAGTTAAATCAAATACTTTATTGGAAAAAATGGAAATTTTAATACCTTTCAGTTCACTTGACTGTAGTAATTTCGAGGAAATAAAGACAGTTTTAAAGATTATTGGGGCTGGGCATGGTGACTGACACCTGTAATCCCAGCACTTTAGGATGCCAAGGTGGGCAGATCACTTGAGGTTGGGAGTTCAAGTCCAGCCTGGCCAACATGGTGAAACCCCATATCTATTAAAAATACAAAAAATTAGCTGGGTGTGGTTGTGTGCTCTTGTAATCCCAGCTACTTGGGAGGCTGAGGCAGGAGAATTGCTTGAACCCAGGGGCAGAGGTTGCAGTGAGCTGAGATCATGCCACTGCACTTCAGCCTGGGCAACAAAGTGAAACTCCGTCTTAAAAAAAAAGTTTTTGGTAAAATAAAAATGTCTTCAAAATTTATACATTTATACATTTGGTCTAAATTAGGCAAGTCAGATACTATGTTTACTAAACTACATAAACTGCTTTGTTGTCTTTTGATAATTGCTCAGCTTACCTGCTTTGGAGCAATTAGATTCTGTGTGAGGCCTACTGATGGACATATGTTGTTAGCCATGTCCCCGGCTTTGCTGGAAAGAGTCATACCTTATTTGCACTTCTATCTGGTGTTCTAGGCTCTGCACCTGGTACATAATTAACATAACATACTGGGTTTTTCACCAAAATAAAAGTTGCTAATAGTTAACATTGTAACATATATAATTGAAACTACTGAAGGAAGAGTTTTACATGCAAGGTGTATAAAGAAAGTATAATGTGTTTTTGATAAAAGATTATAATAAGGCATGGAAAACTTTTTTTCCCCTAGTTTAGAAGGTTAAAGAATTGTTTTAAGTGAGATAGACTAAAGCTGAAGGCTTGAGCAAGTTGTGGAAGGTTCATGAAAAATAAACCTTATAAAGGTTAAAAACCAACCTAGTAAATAATTCTGTGTGTGAGCAAGTTGAATACAATTAAAAGGGTATTATTCAGTATTTCAGTAAATTAAATATTGAAATAAAAGCACACTGATGCAAAATCTTGGTCCATGTGTCAGAATAATGGGGCTTTTTAGAACACTAATATGCTCCTTAATAGAAAATAATAAAGCATTGTAAAAGGTCTGTGGAAATTGTACCTATGGTCAAACAAATTAAACACGAATAAACGTGTTTATAATATTATATTTAAAATTAGCTTTAGTGTTAATGATGCACTAATGCAAAAGTGAAATTTGGCTTTCTCTCTTGAAAAAGATTTTCATGTAATATTAAAAGATAACGAAAGACTTACATTTGTCTTTTGAATAAACAATGGGAAAAGAAAGGAGAGAAAGACAAATTGTTTGGAAAATTAAGTCTCCACTTTATCAATGAGTAAGTGATTGCATTTTTGAAATTTTGAGTTACTGTTTTAGATAAATAAATGACTTATGGAGACCTGGAATTCTGTCTTAAATTATCATATGTTTCACACCTTTGATATTTGACAAACTTGCCAAAATCAAATTGTAAATTGTTTTCTTATCCTATTAATCTTTTTAAGTCTCCTAAAGTCCAAAATGATGTATTTTCGTTACTTGGTATATTAAAATCATACAGGAAACATTGTCAAATATAAAAAATAGTGTTTGGCTTTCTTTGGGTTTTATTTGTATAAATGTGTTATCAGTATGTGTTTCCAAATTATGTGAAACTCCCATAATTTTGACATGAATTAGTGTACATGAACAGTAATACCCATAACTGTTACGTTAAATTGTTGTGTACCTCAGAGGTAACTGGATTTCCTTGTCCATTGCATCTTGGACTGCTCCTGCTCTAAGACTTTTTGTCCTCCACAGACAATGGTGTATTGCTTTCATCCTCTTCAAAAGATAGTTTATATTCAGATATAGGATTTTGATGAGTACTTTTAAATGCAGGTCTCTGATAAGTTGGGAAAGTGTACCATTAAAATAGAGAGGAAACATACTTCCATGGCACTCTTGGAAAACTGTGTTCATAAATATTGAGCAAAACAGGAATTAATTGCACAGACTGAACTAATAAAAGACTGAAGTAATCTTTTTATGACTTTTTGCTGAAAACATTGCTGATCTTTTCTATTTTTTATTTGAGTCAATAAAATCTTTTTCTTTTGAGTTATTTATAGCTTCTAGCAATTGAGAAAAGTATACTACTGTAAGCAAAATTTGGAGCACATATCTTTCTCTCTCCCCTATTTCTCCAGAATTTGGAAACTATGTTAGTATTCTTACCTTATGGCAATATAGTTATTTCCATAAGTACAGTGAGAGTCTGTTTTGTTTTGTTTTTTTTGTAACTAGACAAAATTGAAGAAACTCTGTTTTTCCAAGGCTTTGACTTGAATGATGTGGTTTCATATTCAAACAGACTGCTTTAAGGAATCAAAGTTGACTTATAGAACTGATAAAAGCCACTCGGGAAAACTGGTCTCATACCTTGTCTATGGAGTCCCTGCACAGGGTTCCTAACCTGTGGAAAGTAAAGATTGTCACTTTCTGACAGGCCCAGAAGCCCCAGGTTATCTTGGGTTCTTGAGTGGAGAGGGATTCACCAAACTCATTCAAGTACTTGCAGGCACAGATAAATGCATGACTGAGCTTAAGGCTTTAAAAAGTCTAATCTAAGATTCCTTACTGAACAAAGTTCCATCAAAGCCAATTTTAAAAATGCACCTATATGGCAAATAATTATTCTTGCTGCACTTTATAGAGAATCAGGCCAAGTATAGTAAGGCTAACCAATCAGTTCTACCGTGATTTGTTTTTAGTAAAAATGGGGACCAGAGAGAAAAATTGTTTCAAAAACTATAGTACATCTGTAATTAGGTTCTGGTCTGGCCTGTTGTTCTGGAGCTTTTTTCTGCAATTTAGACTGAGTCTGCTTATATCTGTGAGCCAACTAGTGATCTCTTGCTGCTGATCAGAAGAAACAAGAGGAATGGGTAACATACAGATCTAGTTCTGGGCACATACTGGAATCAACTGACTACTCCATATTAAGTTAGTCCTAACAACTGTCCAGTTCATGGAAAGCCTTCTTATTTAGTTTACTTGGGATAATTTTATTTTGCTTTACTGTTGTGGAAAATATTTCTGTCGTCCTCTTTGTGTAGGAATACAGGATACACTTATTCAACATTTTCTTATATTGAACACTTATTAATCCTTCAGATTTCCATTTTCTCACAAGATTCAGTTATGAGTGTCCCTCACCATACTGACACTGACTGAGCTACTCTCTACCTTGAATAAAAGAGACACTAATAGTTAGGCAGAAATATCATTGGTTCTATTCAGCCTGAAGAAGTTAAGAAAGATGGATCTTCATCACTCTACAACCCCTAGGATGAAGCATTCCCTTGCAAAAAGGAGGGCGGAAATATGTCAGAAGCATTCAAACCAGAGTGACTCCATGTTGAATAGGGGCTAGGTAAAATGAGAATAAGATATGGTAGGCTGCATTGCCAGGAGGTTAGGCATTCTTCACTACAGGATGAGATGGGAGGTCAGCAGGACTGATTTCACAAGATACAGATCACAAAACCCTACTGATAGAGGGAGATGCAGTAAAGAAGCTGGCCAAAGTCCACCAAAACCAAGATGGCAGTGAACGAGACCTCTGATCGTCCTCATCATTCATTATTTGCTAATTATAATGCATTGCTCTCCTTAAAGACACTCCCAGCAGTGCCATGACGGTTTACAAATGCCATGGGAACATCTGGAGGCTACCCTATATGGTCTATAAAGGGGAATAACCCTCAGTTCTGGGAACTCCTTAGCCCTTTCGTGGAAAACTCATGAACAATACCCGCTTTGTTTAGCATGTAATCAAGAAATAACCATTTATATACTTAGTCAAGCAGCCCATGCTGCTATTCTGTCTATGGAGTAGCCACTATTTGATTCATTTACTTCCTAATAAACTTACTTTCACTTTACTCGCTGGGATTGCTCTTGAATTCCTTCCTGTGTGAACCAAGAACCCATGTGGCCTCCCAGGTTGAACTCCATTTTTGGGTTTTGCCCTGTGAAAAGTCTGGTAATGATTTATAAATAAAACATTCTTTTTCCAGAAATGCATTTGGAGCAATAGCTGTTTCTGTCAGGCAAGTCAAAATTCACGTCTGTAATTCACAATAGGATTACCCAGAATTATGGAAAATCTAATTAAGTGAACCATATTACCTGAGACCCACAAAAGACACTTAATGTTGCCTTTGAAAGTCCTGCCTGTCTAAGAGGTGTTCCGCATATGCTTCAGAAAATACTCTGCGTTTGTACTAAGCACTTGACTAGTTTGCTGTATCCCATTACTTTTCTTTTATCCTTAACTTAAAAAAAAATCCCATTACTTTTGATAAAGGACACTAATACACCTGAAAAGAAAGAAATAGGCTTCAAAGATTGGATTATTTGAAGCAACAATGAGATCATTATGAGGCTATTGTTGATGTCTGCTTTCTTAAAATGAAGGGGGTTGGGAACACTCTGTGGTATATATAGAGATACAAAAAAGCCATTTAAAAATGTGGCAGAGTTTAGTCTAATCTCAGTGTGATGGCACGGTTTGGTGAGGTACATTAGAAAGAAGTCCTTTAGAACAGCCCACACACACGCTGGTGAAAGTCAAGTTTCTGATCAGCGGAAGCCGCTTGACTTTCTGCATTCCTCCTTCCTGTTCAGTGGCATCCATCCACATACTCTGATTGAGCTGGATGGATACGTGGGGACCCTGGTGGATTATGGGCACAGGATGGGTTTCTCAGAATTCTAAAGGCTCTTGGCAGTGGTAATTTAAGGCACTCTCTTCTCTGGCTTTAGCAACTATTTCAAAAGACCACATCAAGCCCTTTTCTGTTATTAAGGCCACCTTGGGACAATTCCTCCTCTCATTGTTTATACCTTGCAAAACAGACTGTGGAGAGTGGTTCTCTGCAGGACATTCGATTCCAGGGAGAATATGCAGATTGTTATTCTTAGTTCAGTTCTCCACTGCAAATCTTTAAAGAGCTCTCTCAGGTCATTACTTATGAATGCTTTATTTTTCCTCTTTCTAGAATCTGGGCTGGTTGTTTCCATAGAAATAGTTTAAAAGGAGGGGACTGTTGTTAAATCAGGTTTTGGGAAGAGAGGGCAAGGTAGATGCTATAAAAATTATCTTTTTCCTCTTGATGCTTCCCCTGCCCTCTCTGCTTTTTCTCTATAAAGTGAAGAGTTGAGATTCTGGTTTTTTTTTTCACTCTTTATTTTATTTTGAATAAGTTCGTTATCATCATTGTATCTCAGTTTTCCCATTGGTCTATTGAAATAAAGGACTAATAGCTCAAAGTCTCTAGAGTGTCATTCAACTCTAAGATTCTAGAATTTAATAATGCAGTAAAATCTCCACACTTGAAAAGAAACGGTAGAATTGATAATACCTACTCTTGCAAGAACATTGGTACCTAATTCTACTCTGAACTTTTCCCCTGCACATCTTTCCGCTGGTTTCTGAAAGCTTTAAATGTTTTAGGCCAGGTGCGGTTGCTCACTGTTGTAATCCCAGTACTCTGAGAGGCTGAGGCAGGTGGATCACCTGAGGTTGAGAGTTCGAGACCAGCCTGGTCAACATGGAGAAACCCCATCTCTACTTAAAAAAAAAAAAAAAAAAAAATGAGCCAGGCGTGGTGGCGCATGCCTGTAATCCCAGCTACTCACAGGTGGAGGTTGTGGTGAGCTGAGATTTGCCATTGCACTCCAGCCTGGCCAAAAAGAGCAAAACTCCATCAAAAAAGAAAGAAGGAAAGAGAGAGAGAGAGACAGAGAGAAGGAAGGAAGGAAGGAAGGAAGGAAGGAAGGAAAGAGGGAGGGAGGGAGGGAGGGAGGGAAGGAAGATGGAAAGAAAGAAAGAAAGAAAGGAGAGAGGCCAGGTGCGGTGGCTCACGACTGTAATCCCAGCACTTTGGGAGGCCGAGGCAGGTGGATCACGAGGTCAAGAGATCGAGACCATCCTGGCTAACACGGTGAAACCCCGTCTCTACTAAAAATACAAAAAACTAGCCAGGCGTGGTGGCAGGCGCCTGTAGTCCCAGCTACTCGGGAGGCTGAGGCAGGGGAATGGCGTGAACCCAGGAGGCGGAGCTTACAGTGAGCCGAGATCGCGCCACTGCGCTCCAGCCTGGGCGACAGAGCGAGACTCCGTCTCAGAAAAGAAGGAAGGGAGGGAGGGAGGGAAGGAACGAAGGAAGGAAAGAAAGAAAAGAAAGAAAGAAAGAAAATGTTTTTAACTAAATGCTGTTTATTCCTCAAACAGCCCTTCTCCTCTTGAGGCCAGGAACAGCACCACTGTCTTCTCACTCTCCTCTCACTGCTGCCTCATTCTCTAACCTCAATCTTTTCGGTTCCTAAAACCATCTACATCTGCACGGTTTCAAGAGTAGCCCCTTTTTCTCAACCCAAGCCTTATTTTTTCTGGTTCAGAACCATATTACCTCTCACCTGAACTATTGCAATGCCTCCAGAAAGTCTTCCTTGACTACATGCCCTCCTCTCTCAAGAAACTTGAAGAATCCCCTGTGCCTGTGCTGCCTAGATGGTAGCCAGTAGCCCCATGTGGCCAGTAAGCGCTTGCAGTGTGGCTAGTCCCAACAGAGAGTTCCTTTAAATATAAAATGTACATTAGATTTTGAAGGCTTAGGACAAAAAAAAAAAAGTCTTGAGAATGTATATATTGATTCCATGTTAAAATGATACAATTTGGGGCATACTGGGTTAAATAAAATACACTGTAAAAATTAAGTTCACTGATTTTTTGAACTTTTTAAAAATATGGCTTCTAGAAAATTTAAAATTACACATGTGACTGACATTATGTTTCCATTAAACAACACTGGTCTACTTTATCTCATCTCGTCACATATACCTATTATTGCATTTAGCAATCTCTATTGTAATATTGGTTTCTTGTTTCTCCTTAATAGACAGTGGACTCCTAGAGCCCCTTTATGAGGCTTATTCTTTATCGGATTGGTGCATGGTATCCAGGGGTTACAATATGTATTTATGCATTCTTGTTGACTAAACAAAACTCTTAACTCATCTTCTTAATCACCTGCTGTGGACCAGGCCATGTTCTGTGTTACAGCAGTAAGCAGCAAAGAAAAGGTCCCCGCCTTCATAGACTTTACATTTTGTGAAGATTACCATATGACAGGTACTTTACAAAGTACACGCAATGTCTCTTTTTCTCTTGGCAGTCCCCCTGTGAGACTGGTCCTAGAGTTCCCCCCCCCCTTTTTTTTTTTTGAGATGGAGTCTTGCTCTGTCGCCCAGGCTGAAGTGCAGTAGTGCGATCTTGACTCACTGCAACCTCCACCTCCCGGGTTCAAGTAATTCTTCTACCTCAGCCTCCCAAGTAACTGGGATTACAGGTGCATGCCACCATGCCAGACTAATTTTTGTATTTTTTTTTTTAGTAGAGATTGGGTTTCGCCATGTTGGCCAGTCTGGTCTCGAACTCCTGACCTTGTGATCTCAGCCTTCCAAAGTGTTGGAATTACAGGCGTGAGCCACTGCGCCCTGCCGGGTTTTTCCCATTTTTAACAGGGCACTGTGGAGACTTGTAGAGGCTGATTTCCACCTCTAGTGTAGTGAGTTGTAAGTCTTGAGCTCTAACCTTCCAACTCCTTCTGACTCCTGAGCCCATCCTCTTAACTATTTTGTAAGAGCTGCCACTCCTCACCTCCATTTCTCCTGCACACCTGTGACAGCTTGGCTCCCCTCAACCCCATGACTAGAAATTCTGAATGGATTCCCATTGTTCATCCAGTAAAGTCCTGATTCCTAATACTGGAATTTAAGGACCTATCACAATAGCAGGGCCTCTGCATTGTCTAGCCCCAGAAGGCATGATTGCTGTGATGCTCTAGGTCACTGGGGCCTCAAGTTGTATACAAAGCAGCCCTGCCAGCTGGGACCTAGACCTTCAAAATGAGATGAAAACTTCCATCTAGGCAAAGTCACTTATTCTCAGCACAGACTCACAAGCCCCTGCAGATATGCATGGGAGACCTTTTACGGGCTATTTCCAACCTCCTGTTTTGTAGAAGGAGATTGTTAACCCACAGGGAAAAGTATTTTTTCTAAGTTTGCACTGTGGTTCAATGGCAGAACCCAGGCTAGATCACTAGCATCTTGGCTTTGGTCTAGAATTATTTTTCTTGTCTCAGTCTTCTTAGAAATTCAGAGAAGAAGGCATTGTCTATATCTGAACAAGTGATTCATGCAGCTACATTATTTTGGTCTTGACTAGCAGAATCACCAAACTTTTTTCCTCTTGATTATGGTAGTTTACTATGTTTGCTGTTTTGATGACAAAAGAAATCACTCAAATGAGTTTACATACAGGAAACTTGTTGTCATTCAAGGGCATTACAAGTGATCTCAGAAATTCAGGAACAGATCAGTAGCGTGGGCTCCATGAAGACAGCTGCTGAGGGAGTCCTTAAATTGCCAAGATCTTCAGATGCCATGTGTTCTGCTATTTACATGACTCAGAGACAGAGGTCACGTTTGTTTCTCTTTAATCTGTAACTGGTTTGCTGTAAGCCTTGATTTCATTGAAACATTGGTCATGAGATGTCATTTGGTAGTTACTCCATTTCTCAAGTTCCTTGTAACCTTCCTATTTTAGTTCCCTCACTGACTGCAGAAGGTTCTTGTTTTCTTTCAGTGAAGTTCCCAAAGAAATCTGATTCACCTGTCTTATCGTTTTGAACTAGGCTGAGACAATCAATGCTTGGTTTATGATTTACTTGTCATTGAACTCGGTGTGGTTTAATGAGCCATAGCCCAAAGTGGGAATGGAAGCTCCAGGCATTGGAAGTGGTGGATATGGGAGTTTACTTGCAAGAGGTTCGAGTAGGCAAGTATTGAAGTACAGGACCGATACTTTACAAATTTATCTGCAGAAGTGTAGTCATGGATTCCTTTGTGCTCTTATACATAGTCCTATCTGTACTGAACACATCATATCATCATTCATCTGCTTAGACAACAGTCTCAGTATTGTTTGAGAACAGTCTGCATACTGGAGGTACATTGATGCCTGTGTATCCTCAGAGTTCAACCTAGGCCTAGAACCATTGAAAAGTTATTGCCAAGTGAAGGAACAGACAAATAAAAAAAGCTTGATGCATATTTACTGCTTGGAGACAAAAGGAGGTTTACATATAGGCCTTTGATACCACAAATGACATGACATTATGTTAAGCATCTGTTTATCATCACCGCTTTGCTCTAATCTTCCCACAGGTATCTTAGCTCATACGAAAGAACAAATGAAAATAAAATCTGTTTCTCTTTCCACACATTCATAGTTAGAGATGACACTGCAGACAGAGTTATTTCCTGTATGTGTTGATATATGATATATATTATTCATCTGAATGATCATTTGAAAATATTACACCAAGAAAAAGACTGTCTTAAGGACAGAGTAGAGTACAAATAATAAGTTCTTCATTGTACATATTGTACTTAATCATGTTATCATTTGAAGATGATTTAGTTACTTAAATAGATAAATTATCACTGAATGACTATACAAGTTTTAGGTCTAGGGTGTTATATTGGATTCCTATAATATTTTGTGGCCATGAGACCCTAAGAATATAAAATCTGATTGTATTTACTTAAAAAATTAGTGGAAGTCACATCTAGCAAACATTATGTTATATAGCAAATAAAATTTTTGGAGCTGAGATGACCCTTGGAGTTGGTCATGCAATCTTCTTATATTGAAGATTGGGAACCTGGATTTTCAGACATTGATAGCCAGGTAAAATAGTCCGAAGTCAAGCTTGGCTTCTGCAGTCCTGTAAACTTGCATTTGAATTACAACGTTGTCAGTGATTCGGGGTGTACTTGGGTGGGTTACATAAGGACACTGAGACTCACTTTCCTCCTAGATAAAGTCTGAGTGATATATATATATATATGATATATATCATATATATATATCAAATATATATGATATATATCAAATATATATATCTCACACACACACATATATATATCTCACATATTATATATATGCAGTTGTGGTGAAAATGAAATAAAATAATGTATACCAAGCCCTGAGCATACTGTCCAGCACTAGAAAAATCAAGCACCTGACAAAGGATAGTATCTGTTTTTATGACAATATAATGTAAATCATGAGTGTTGGAACCAGGATTTGAACCCAGCTTTGCCTGACACAGGTAGTGAATGATCTTTCCACTTTCAAAGCAGAACTTCTGTCATTCTCTCTCTCTCCAGAAGCAGAGACTCAGATCTCCACTGAAGCAGTTTGAAAATTTCCACTCACCTTTGCAGAGAGCTGGGGTCTTTGATAAGGGGCCTTATTTGCTGCCTACTTTAACATTTGAATTTGGTATTAGAAATTGGAGCAGCATATGCCATAACCTTTTTACAGTCTCTGCTGTGTATTTTGCACCTGAGAAAAAGTGATTACCCCAAGCTTATGCCTTGCTCCAAGTCTAGAAATCAGGGGAGAAGAATTACTGGGAAGTGTGACTCAATAATTCTTGTAATACTTCTTCTCCCCTATTCTCTGTGATTTCCACAGACGTGGCATAATTCCTGTGATTTGATTTGAAATGAGAGACCAGCTCAGTGCTGAGTGATGAGATCTGAACGGGGAATAAAATATGCTTGAATTAATTTGCATAATAGAATTGGATTGGTTACAAAGCTGTGTTTGTTGAAAGGGA
The DNA here is from genome assembly GCF_000951045.1 of Mandrillus leucophaeus. Classification (NCBI taxonomy): domain Eukaryota; kingdom Metazoa; phylum Chordata; class Mammalia; order Primates; family Cercopithecidae; genus Mandrillus; species Mandrillus leucophaeus. The sequence continues at coordinate 2,136,977 of NW_012103354.1, forward strand.
TACCAGAGCCCCTGAGCTCACCAACAAGGGGACTTTGCAGATACAGAATGGGGTTTTGAGCTCTGGTGTGGGCCTTGGTAATATTCTTAATGTAATAATAACCTGTCTCTAACTGTAAATTAGCTACCTAGAAATGAAAAAACAGGTCAGCCCATCTGATCCTTCCAGCTCTGTGGGGAGAGGACAGCTGAAAAACCATATCTGCTTGCTTTCTGCTAAGCGCTTTCGTCTTGCATTCTCCACCCAATAACAATTTCCAGCAGGAGTCCAAATATACTTAAACACCCGTATATGTCATTTTCTTTTACGGAGACAAAAGCAGGCACAGCAAGAGAGTTTTATGCTCAAGGCGCGGTAGCTTATGACGGACTATCTGCTCTCAAGATAGAGGGGTGAGCCTTCCCTTTCGAGCTGGTGGCTTTGCACATCTATTTTCCTGTCATGTTATTACTGCTGTGACTTTCAACAACATTTATTTTTCCCTCCAAGCAATATGCTCCCATCATAAAATAAAGTCCTCCTATATGTTTTAGTAGAATCCCAATGCTTAGGCATCCTGGCATACTGCTAAAAAGTGTTTTAATGGATTGTTTAAGAACTACCTTGGGGGTCTTCATTAAAACCAATTAGAACATTGATATATTTCCCTAATTATTACCAACATCAAGGTCTCCTTAGGAGGGCAGCCTCCTATTAATTTTCATGGGAGATTCCTACTAAGTCCCTACTACTGAATACATCAATCAGTTCTCTCAATTCTAGAAACATTTCATAAAACGGAACAAAACAAAAAACAAAAACCACTCTGAATACACCTTTTCTAACGTACACATTTAGAAATTCTGAAACAGGTATTTAAAATAAAAACCAAAGATCAAATTTTGTGTCATATGTTGTTTAAGGACCTGGTTATACTATGTTATTGATGGTTATTGATGGACTGATGTAATTACCTCTTGTTCATCTTCACTTTGGTTATTTGGATATAAAATGCTTTTTCTTTCTTTTTGGTTTGGATATTTTTTTTTATTACAGTCTACTTATCCATGCTACCAAAATTTAAATTATCATCATTTTAAGGCTATTGTGTCTATTTGTATTAGTGTGCCTAAATTTGAACTGCAGTGTTCTCTTAGGTAAAATTGTAGAGGGTAGTAATACAAGTCCTTGAACCAAACATTCAGAGTTCAATACCAGCTCCTTCACTTGCTGGCTCTGTAACCTAGAACAAATTACTTAATTTTGATGTGCCTCAGACTACTTGCCTGTAAAATGGGAATAGCAATAATGCTACTTTTTAGGGTTTTTATGATTTGATGACTCAACTCATGGAAAACATGTCCAAGAATGTTAGGTGGATAACACCTGGCAAATTTTAACTATTATTAGTATTTTCATTCTAGTCCTGTTATTAGTATACGCTGAGCTCCAATGGTAATTTACTTCCCACATTTAGCTGGCTTCCAGGTTACTGCTTTTTATCACAACATCCATATAATTTCCTTATGAACTTCAAACTCAAACAAATGACAAGAGTTGTGGTTGTTCACTGGTTAAGAACATGGATTCTAGGGCCTGACGCCATGAGTTCAAATCTCAGGTCTGCTATTTACTAGAAGTGTAAGTCTGCATAAGTTGTTTAATGTGTCTGGGACTCAGTTTCCTCATCCTTTAAGAGAAGAATATTCATGGCTCCTATTCATAAGGTTGTTATAGAAATTAATAGATGAGTTACTATTTGTAAAGCTTTTAGAACAGTAGCTAAGGAAAAGAACTTGCTACATAAATTTTCATTCTGAAAGTGAATATTTTTTTTAAAAAATTATGTCTTAAAATCAATCTTATATGTACCTAAGATTAACCATAAAAATAACTTTCCGTATTACATATAGTCATATAAGCATTTAAAATGATGGGCCATTGCTCTTAAAAGCAAGTTGATTCAGTATTCTTTCCAAAAGAAGAAAAGAGATAATTTAATCTTTTTAACAGATTGAATGTTATTGTTTATTGATCATGTGGAAACTCTTAAATTCATTAGTATTAAGCTAGACATTTTTTTATACAAGAAAAAAAAGTTGTCATCTTGTTTCAACACTTCTAGTGTTAGAAATAATTGTGCTTTACAGCAAAATGGCAGCCAGAAGAAAGAGGTGAAGAAATATCAACTTTAATTAAACCCTTTCTTTCTAATACACTTCACAGCTTATATGCAAGAATAATTTATCACTGTGTGAATGAGCATTTAATACTTGGCATGGTGCAAGATGGGCAGGGATCTTGCCTCACCATATGCTGTTTCCTTTTTCTTTCTTTCTTCTTGAGTTTTCACAGAGTCAATGTCAAGTTTGGAGTTGAAATTTGAGATTCAAATCATATATTAAAATTTTATTGATGGCCTGCTTTGTGCTCAGGTGCCAGACATATAAATGTGAATAAGATATAATCCCATCCATTCAGAAGTTTCCAGTCTAGTAAGGAGATACTGTATGAATCAGAAGAAATGCCCATCACTAGTTCACTGAAACTAATTGTGAATATGAAGCCATTTGAAGAAAATTTTACACAGGCTTCATTTTACAGAGTGAGATAGAGCCTCTGAGAGTAGAATCAATGATGTTCCATGGCAAATTAGTGCCAGATTCTCCACCAAATCTCGAGTTTCATGACTTCTGCCCAGAAATCTTTCTGTTGTTTCATATTGCCTCATTTTAGCATCTAACCCCTCCTGGGGCCTTCTTTGTGCTCTTTCCAAACAGTCAGTTTGGCTTTCTAGAAAGAGCATCTGATGTATTATTAAAGTACCTGAATGTAAGGAAGAAGTTGCTAAATGATGACACTGCCTTTTCCATCTTTCTCTCTCTCCCACGTAGCCTTTTACATTTCCCAAAGTGTCTGTTTACAACAAATATCAAAGATTTCAACTCCCCTATTCCTTGAATAAAGACTAACATAATACCATCCCAAAATATTATTGAGAAAAGTGACAGTCACCAGGCATTAAGTGCACATCTGTGGCCTCCCAGATACCACTTTGCCATATTACAAAGGAAACAGAAAGACTTGGGCTGGTATAGTCAAAGGTCATCAAAATGGAATGGATCTGTATCTACAAATTATAATTTCACCAGTTCTTTTATTTTCTAGGTTGCTGAGGTCAGATGGCTATGGTATCCCAAGTAACTCGTTTGTTCTCAATTCCCATCTTGGAGAAAGCACCTCATCACCCTCTTTGGGGCATCTCCATGTTCAAGGCATGGGTACCCTTACAGTTCCATGTGGCTGAGGAAGCCTCACAATTATGGTGGAAGGCAAGGAGGAGCAAGTCACATCTTACACGGATGGCAGCAGGCAAAGAGAGAGCTTGTGCAGGGAAACTTCCCCTTATAAACCTGTCAGATCTCCTGAGACTTATTCACTATCATGAGAACAGCATGGCAAAGACCTGCAACCATGATTCAGTTGCCTCCCACTGGGTCTCTCCCACAACACATATTAAATTCAAGATAAGATTTGGGTGGGGACACAGCCAAACCATATCAGACCTTGACCCATTATTTCTCCTGTAAATATTTCCGTAACCGTCAGTGGTTTCTTGAGATCTTCCCCTGTATTGTGACACTCTGGGAAAAGAAGAAGGAGCCTAGTGCATGCCCAGTTCCCAACTCTGTGTTCAGGCCTGTATGGGTGCAACAATTCTTGTCATCCTCATTGTTCACATGAAAACATTGAGGTTCAGAGTGATTGATTGGCATGCCCAAAGTAACCCAGATTGTAAAATATGGAAGTGGTATTCTGATCCATCTGCAGCTGACCTCTAAGTCTATGTACCTTCCACTATGCCAAGATCCATGCTCTTTCCTTCTTGCTCCCTTTTTCCCTGAACCATTTCACCCAAAGAAGATAGCAAAAAAATTAGGTGATGACAGTGATCCCTACAATGCCCAATAAGTTTTTCAGTTTCATTTAGACCCAGATGCTGAAACAGAACGTTATCTTCAATATCAGTGTGTCATCCTCCTGAAAAAGAACTATCTCAGGTTCCCTCACATTGGTGGTGAACTCATCTGATTCTCTTTCTGGAGTCTGGGTGGCACTCCAGAGAGAGAAGGTGATTCTCCAGAAAACAAATGTATGATTCTAAGAGAGGAGAACAAGCAAGGGGAATTCCTTAGAGAAGAATTAAGTTTTCAGCATGAGAAAGTCCGATGAAGAAGTCCAGAACCCAAGGCAGGAGTTAAGGACTGCCAATGAGAACCAGAGTGCTGGAGAGAGGACAGGAGTGACTGTGGGTCAAAAACCTCTGAAGAGTGTAGAAAGGTGAAAGGCATTAATGGCTTATCCTCACTGGTGTTGAGTAGCTCAGTCATGGCTGGGTGCTGGGAACACGACCTTGGGCTGGTTAGTAGGACATACTGTTTTGTTTTATTTTCCTTCTCCTAGTTAGTGAAAGCTTGTAAAATATCCTTTCTGAGACTTCCAGGCTAAGCAAGGTAGGATCTTTGGCTTCGTGGATGGATCTTTGCCAGACAAAAGCAAATCTTCCTCCTTGAATTGACACTATACCCTTAACTGATTTACCAAAGAGACCTTGACCCATTATTTCCCTATAAATATTTCAGTAGCCATCAATGGTTTCTTGGGATCTTCCCCCTACATCCCTTCTCTAACAGGATCCACTGCCTGCCCGCCTTCTTCATTACTACCTCCAGGCATGCTGAACGTCTTGGAACACACTGTGCTTTTGGATGTGATGTTCCTTCTGCACGGAATCTCACACTTTCCTTTCTTATTACAGCAATCCTCACTAAAGGATTGAGTCCAGCCATCCATCCTCTCCCTGAACTGAACCCCAGTGTGGATTATATGTTCCCCATCTGGACTCCTTTAATTCCCTGTTTTCTTATTAAAAAATCATATATAAGCACAGTTTTGATCAATTATAATAACAGTTAAATATGGAGTGCTTACTAGTACCAGGCATCGTGCTAAGAGACTTATATGCATTACTCATTGAATCCCAGTGGCAGCTTTGTAGTGGGTACACTCTTATCCTCACTTCATAAATGAGCAAGCTGAGCTCAAAGCAGTCGGTGAGCTTCCCCAAAGCCGGTAGTTCCCACGTGATAAAACTGATGCCCAGTCCTGAAGGCTTACTGAATGGAATGGAAATGAAGTGGGGATTCGGCCTGCAGCTAATCCAACCTCTCTCTGCTTGCAGAAGCTGACTGGGGACGTGGGCAGCCCTGACGTGATGAGCTCAGCCAGCAGAGACATTCCATCCCAAGAGAGGTCTGCGTGACACGTCCGGGAGGCCACCCTCGGCAAGACCACCGCACGGTTGGTGGAAGGGGTGACAGCTGCATTCTCCTGTGCCTACCACGTAACCAAAAATGAAGGAGAACTACTGTTTACAAGCCGCCCTGGTGTGCCTGGGTATGCTGTGCCACAGTCAGGCCTTTGCCCCAGAGCGGCGGGGCCACCTGCGGCCCTCCTTCCATGGGCACCACGAGAAGGGCAAGGAGGGGCAGGTGCTACAGCGCTCCAAGCGTGGCTGGGTCTGGAACCAGTTCTTCGTGATAGAGGAGTACACCGGGCCTGACCCCGTGCTTGTGGGCAGGGTAAGGCTGCCTTCCCTCAATCCTGAGCTCTCCATCCCACCACTGGAATAATCGTCTGTGGCCAGAAAGAAACAAAAGGCCCACAGGCATCTAAGAGAGAAAACACCAATGGCCTGAACAGCCAGTAAAACCACCCAAATATTGTACATAATATGTTATTCCAGACACTTATCCATGTTGAGAATACTTCTTAGGTTTTTCCATTTAGTTTTATGGAGTTATATCATAAAACTCATTTATCATATTATTTAAATATGGAGTCTCTCTCTGTTGCCCAGACTGGCATGCAGTAGTGTGATCATAGCTCACTGTAATCTCAAACTCCTGGCCTCAAAGGATCCTCCTGCTTTAGCCTCCTGAGTAGCTGGGACTACAGGCTCATGCCACCATGCCTGGCTAATTTGTATTTTGTTTTATTTTTTGTAGAGAAAGGGTCTTGCTGTGTTGCCCAGGTTGACTTCAAACCCCTGACCTAAGTGATCCTCCCTCATCAGCCTCCCAAAGTGTTCGGATTGCAGGCCTGAGTCACTACGCCAGGCTCAAACTCCATTTTGAATGACTGCTTAATAGCCCATTAAACAGACATAGCCATAATTGGTTTAACCATTTTCCAGCTGAAGGCATTTCCCTGACCACACCCTAATGCCAACCTGAATGCTCCTCCTTTGACCCTTTATCATAGCTTTCCTTTCTGTATTCGATGTGTCTACTTATTAATCTGTTTACTTGACTACACTTCAAGCTGCTTTGTGTCAGGGGCAGTGTCATCCTTGTGTACTTATGTCCTGGTGCTAGATCCAACTTTGAGGAGATGAATGAATATGTATCAGAAGGTTGGATGTGGTTTTATCCCTGTTTCCACAGGCATGGTAAAACCCAGTGAGATGACTTCCCGTTCCAGGCTCTGTGGTCTCTGTGTATCCCTTACAGAAAAGTGCAAGTAGAGAAAGAGAGTCCAAAATACAAATTCAAGAGAGTCTGGAAAATTATCTACAATTCAAGAGAGTCTGGAAAATTATCTACCCACTAGCATTTGTAATAAAATATACAGTTATCTTTCAGATGACAGTGACATTAAAACTACAAAAAGATATGTGTGGCCAGCGCAGTGGCTCACACCTGTAATCCCAACACTCCAGGAGGCTGAGGCAGGTGAATCATTGGATGTCAGGAGTTCGAGATGAGCCTGCCCAGTATGGAGAAACCCCGTCTCTACTAACAATACAAATATTAGCCAGGCGTGGTGACGAGTGCCTGTAATCCCAGCTACTCCAGAGGCTGAGGCAGGAGAATTGCTTGAACCTGGGAGGGAGTGGTTGCAGTAAGCCGAGATGCGCCACTGCACTCCAGCCTGGGAGACAGAGTAAGACTCTGTCTCAAAAAATAAATAAAAAATAAATAAATAAACGAGATAATTATTAACAATGCCAGTTAATATGAACAATATTAATAGTATTATTCATTACTAATGCAATTTTCATATTTTTTGTTAAAGTATTTTTATTATTTAAATTTAAATTATTATTATGAGACAAAGGCCTCCATCTCAAAAAAAAAGAAGAAACAGAAAACAAAAAGATCTTTAGATACCTAAGAACTGAAATCCTATGATGTGGAGCTGCTGTGCTAGGCAAAATGTAAACTAGATTAAGATAGCTCCTGACCTCAAAGAGGTCTAGTGGAAAAGAGACAGTTACCTAAGCAATTAAAAAAATAAAAATAAAAAAAAGAAAATGAAGAATAATGAGGAAATTCTATGTAAATGATTATGAATTTACATAGTAATATTTGGGAGAGATGTCAAAGGAAGGTTTCAAGGAGAACATGGGAATAACCTGTAACCTAAAAGATGAACAAGAATTATCCAGTGGAAGGTAAAAGGGAAAGACAGTAGGTTTGTGGGGTTTCTGAACCCTACTGATTTCTACAAAGTTATCTTAATTGTTCTTTTACATGAGAACAACACTTCATATTCACATAATTGACATACTTGAAGGAGATTCATGTTAGAATCTCAATGACATTGTGTAAGTTTGGAAAAATTTCTTCTTGAAGATGTACCAAAGGAATTTCACTCATTTATATCCCAAATGGAAATATGTGGAAGTCGACGTGAGAAATGGAAATGGAAATAATTGGCATATGGAATTCCCCAAGTAGAGGAGATGGGCTGTGTGCCCAGAGAGGAAAAATAGATTTCAGCCATGGCAAGGGATGTGGAGCTTGAATGATGTGAAGGGCTGTGCATGAATCATTCTGAGATATGAATAGAACCTTCTGCTTTGGGGACTTTCTCAATGGGAAGCAGTGTGTGTGTGTTCAGGTTGGGGGTTGCAGAAGAAACAGGATCTGGAGAGTCATTTCAGCATCTCTGTGGAATAAGCAATTGTCATGCCTACTAGAAGAAAATATAGAAAAAAAAGAGGGAAAAGGAAAACTCTAGTATTATTCATGCTGTGTGACCTTCAAAACCTAGGCGCATGAGGACGAATCTGATGTCGGGTTGGATAGGGGAAAAATAAATAAAGTGGTTGGTCCTGTGGACCTTTCTTTTGAAATGTGCTGAGACAGTTCCCTAGAAATAGGAGGGATGGAGTAGATGGTTTATTTCCTAACAACCTTTGATTTGATGACATTCAAGGTTGAATACTCAAGATGCCCTGAAAAAGTGAAATTTGGTAAACCATGGACTTTCAGATTTCTTGTGGAAATATAGCCTGTGTCATGCTGTGCTATGCAGAGAGGGAAGCCATTCGTCTTTGGAGTTAGGAATTGGCTGTGTATGCCTCAGCAACTGGATCCCTTGATAGTGCTGAATGGTTTCTGAAACTGTGTTGTTTTGTGTTGTGTGTGTGTGTGTGTGTGTGTGTGTAGCCTAGTAAGTATCCATGTCAATTGTATAAATCATCTTTGTTAGATACAAAAAAGAGAAGTTATATCCAACTTCCCGACCTGAAAACAAAGTAGAAAAATAATACGAAATGTTTTGTTAAATTTTTAGTTATTTGGCTGATCATGAAATAGATCTGGTTAATTTTCAAGAAACTTGCCAATTTTTTATGTAATATAGGAAGGCCTCTAGAAAGATTCAATGTCTGGGCATTCCCATTAAAGTCAGCATTGTATTTATAGTTTCTTGTTCCTCATTCATACGTCTTTGCCCTAACTTCTGCCAGGTCTGCAGCAGGGTAAACAGAAGAACAAAGTTAAGTCTTCCCTGAGATGGGAGTCGGGGCAGAAACTTTGCCTTCATTAAGGAAACTTGACTGAATGAAGATTGGGGCAATTCTGTTCATCTGTCCTAGGCCATCAAACAGCTTTGTGTTTTACTGTCAAATGGACTTATTCATCAGAAATGTGTTAGCCATAATTTCATGACAACACATTGTTATGAATAATAAATTCTGAAGGAAAGTCTGTTTATTTTTTCCTCCGAGGAACAAAGAGTACTAAAAACAAAATGGTCTTTGTAATTTGTACCTACAGGTAACTCCCTGAGCTGAAATAATGTGGTTTCACTGAAGCACGGCAAATCAGTTAGATATCTTTGGGGAAATTGAAAGAAAACTAAATATTTAAAAATCAATGTATTCAACCTTGCTTTATGAGCAAGGTCTCTAGGCCTTAGTCTCATAATAATAATCATGAGGTAAGGTCTCTAGGCCTTAGTCTCATAGTAATAATTTAAATTGAAATAATAAAATACCAATTTTCACAAAAATATAAAAATGGCATTAGTAATAAATAATACTAATATTATTACTATTTAAATGGCATTGATAATAATCATAGTTTTTATTTTAATTAATTAAAATTAATTAAATTAATCATGCCCAGTTAATTTTTGTATTTTTTCTAGAGATGGGGTTTCAGCATATTGGCCAGGCTGTTCTCGAACCCCTAACCTCGAGCGATCCACCTGCCTCAGCATCCCAAAATGCTGAGATTACAGGCATAAGCCAGTGTGCCTGACCTCTTTTTTGTTATTTTAAATACCATTTGAATAAAGCTCTCTAGTTTGCAATGGCTTTTCTTACTTAGTAGGTAGAACCAAGGTCTTTTTTGCTACTTGACTGCTCTTGAAACCCACTAGAACAGTAAAAATAATGCTTGCTTTTTCCCACAAAGGGCAGAATGAGGACCAAGGACCTCAGATTAAAATGACAGCTGCAGAAATTGAGGTTGAACAGCAAGGCGGGGTGAGGAGTGTTTTTGTTACAGGAAAACCAGATGTGATTTTTGGGAGACTTTCGTGTTTGAAAACACAGAGCAGAGTGAGGTGGAACAGAAGATGGTTGGAAGTTAAGAGACCTAGTTGATTTCTTGGACCTTACAAGTGTGAATTTAGGCAAATATCATCTTATCTCTAAGCTCTGTCAAAGAAGACAAACTTGGGGATGTTTAAGATTCTTTCTGACACCTAAGAAATTGTATACATACCAACCCATACCACTAGTCCTACCTGCCTTTAGGGTTAGGATGGACACTTCTTCCAGGCAGGCCACATCCGCAAATCCTCATACCCTGTGTACCGCAAAGCAGGCCTTCTGGAAAGATCTGATCAGTTCAATTGTTTGTAGTAACAAAAGCCAGGAAACAAGCTAAGTGTTCTTTAGAAGGGGACTGCTAAAAAAAAAAAAAAAAGAAAACCATTGGCCGGGCGTGGTGGCTCATGTCTGTATTCCCAGCACTTTGGGAGGCTGAGGCAGGCAGATCACTTGAGGTCAGGGGTTCGAGACCAGCCTGGGAAACATGGTGAAACCCTGTCTCTACTAAAAATACAAAAATGAGCTGGATGTGGTAGCATGTGTCTGTAATCCCAGCTACTTGGGAGGCTGATTTAGGAGAAAATACTTGAACATGGGAGGCAGTGGCTGCAGTGAACCGAGATTACGCCATTGCACTCCAGCCTGGGTGACAGAGTGAGACTCCACCTCAAAAACAAACCTCCAAAACAAAAAATTTTAAAAAAAGATAATAACCTCCATACAGTGGATGAGGAAGATCTATAGTTATAAACGTGGAATGGTCACCTGAATTTATTGTTAGAGGAAAAGGATGAGGTGAAGAATGATGTGTGTACTCTGGAACTTTACTGTATAACATAAACTAGGGCCCATATGTATTTGTGTAGATTTCCTTGCATATGCATAGAATAGAATATCTCTTATAGGATTCACAAGAAACTGGTTACAGTGATAATCTCTGAGCAGAGGAGAAAATGAAGGAACGGGAGTCAGAGTTGAGAGGAAGACTTACTTATTGCATGAATGTTTGCTAATATGTTTTTAGAAATAAACATACATTTATTTCAAACTATTGAGATACGTTTAGGTTTTTGTATTTTGTATATGTGCATATATATGGAAAGAGGTGAAGGGAGAGCATGAATCTTAGAATTAAATATACATATATATGTGTGTGTGTGTATGTATATATACATATACATATATATATATAATATATTTATTTACTTATTTGAACTCTGGCTTCACTGTTCTGCAGTGTGACCTTGGCCACGGCTACCATATTCTCTAAGGTTGCCTTTCTCCTGTTGTAAAATAGGATGAGAACATCTCCCTTTCCTGGCGTGTGTGTGTGCAGCAGATTGTTGCAATCACTTGTAAGTGAGATTCCCCACTGCATTCCTCATGAAATTAAAAATCTCAATTTCTCTTTTTTCCAGCTTCATTCGGATATTGACTCTGGTGATGGGAACATCAAATACATTCTCTCAGGTGAAGGCGCTGGAACCATTTTCGTGATTGATGACAAATCAGGGAACATTCATGCCACCAAGACGTTGGATCGAGAAGAGAGAGCCCAGTACACGCTGATGGCTCAGGCGGTGGACAGGGACACCAACCGGCCACTGGAGCCACCGTCAGAATTCATTGTCAAGGTCCAGGACATTAATGACAACCCTCCGGAGTTCCTGCACGAGACCTATCATGCCAACGTGCCCGAGAGGTCCAATGTGGGTGCGTACCGTGGGAGAGGCCTGCTCTGCTTCCAGGCCTGGTGTCTCTGTGGTGGGTGGGCTGAAGCCCGTTCTTCCAAATCAGGAGGTAGAGCTTCTTCTGTGTCTTTTATGGCAAAATAACAAAAGGAACAAAAATTCTTTTGTTCCTCTGTAAAATGGGAATAACAATTTCTAGTCTTGTAGGAATAGAGCTAATGCACATTCAGTCACTAGGGCATATTGATGTCTAATAGGTAATGACAATGGTAATATTTGTTGCCTGTAGACACTGTGCTAATTAATGACTTACATGCACTATTGTATTTAGTTTTTGCAATGATTAATCTTTACAGTAGGGTAATTCCAACTCACCATATTTCACAGATAGGAAACCCACGCCAGAAACAAGTTAACTAATTTCTTTAGGGACATTTGTGCAATTAAATGGATCTAAAATGCACATTTAGCCACAGCACTATGTCACCATGTATTAATTCAGAAGTAGGTATATCTTTTCAACATGCTTGAAGACATATTAAGTTGCTAAAGGATAATTTTTTGAAAGATTTCGTCAAAGAATTAGCCACCTTCTGTCTATAGCTTTCTTTATAACATGCACATAATGAAACATTTATATAATGTTTCTTTTGAGAAACATTCCTCATATTAAGAAAGGTTTGTCTTTCAAACAGTGAGTAGAACTGTTCTAATCAGGGAGTGAGTCTGCTTAAAAGAGTCTTAGAACTCAAATGAATTCAGGATCGTTTTACAGACAAGAAAACCCAGTACCCAGTATAGGAAATCAACCTACTTAAGAAAGGTAGGTTTGACTTTAGAACGCTAGGATCCTTCCACTGTGCATACAGAGCTTTTTATGCCAGAAACTGGTGCATTCCTTCTCCACAAGGAAAAGTCAGGTACTTATCCAAAGCCAGTCTGAGCCATTTCCTACCTTCGTCTCTTCCATTTTCCCTGCCCAGTCCTTCAGCCTCTTGGTGGTTAGCATGTGTATTATAATGAGAAACAACAAATATCAAATAAATCCATATAGAGGAAACAGCAGTGTCAGCAACTGAGTGTCAGGGGTCGGGATGAGGTGGAAAGTCAAGTCATCAAAATAGATAATCTGGGGAAATTTTCATCATTATTCTCACCTTTGCGGGCTCATTGATGTTTAGGTATAACATTCAGGCTTTTTTTTTTTTTTTTTTTTTTAGTTTCAATTTTTATTTTAGATTTGGGGGTACATGTGCAGGTTTATTTTATTTTATTTTATTTTATTTTACTTTATTTTATTTTATTTTATTTTGAGACAGAGTCTCCATCTGTTACCCAGGCTGGAGTGCAGTGATGCTATCTCGGCTCACTACAACCTCTGTCTCCCGGGTCAAGCAAATCTCCTGCCTCAGCCTTCCGAGTAGCTGGGATTACAGGTGCGCACCACCATGCCCGGCTAATTTTTGTGTGTGTGTGTGTGTTTTTAGTACAGATGGGGTTTCACCATGTTGGTCAGGCTGGTCTTGAACTCCTGACCTCAGGAGTATATATATATATACACACACACACACACCCCCCACATATTTTTTATCCAATCCACTGTTGATGGACACCTTGGTTGACTCCATGTCTTCGCTATTGTGAATAGTGCTGCAATAAATATACAAGGGCAGGCGTTTTTCTTGTAGAACAATTTATTTTCCTTTGGGTCTACAAAGAGTAATGGGATTGCTGGGTTGAATTGTAACTTTTTTTTTTTTTCCTGAGATAGAATCTCACTCTGTTGCCCAGGCTACAGTGCAGTGGCACGATCATGGCTCACTGCAATCTCTGCCTCCTGGGTTCAAGCAATTCTCCTGCCTCAGTCTCCTGAGTAGCTGGGATTACAGGTGCCCACCACCACACTGGCTAGTTTTTTTGTATTTTTAGTACACAAGGGGCTTTGCCATGTTGGCCAGGCTGATCTGAACTCCTGACCTCAGGTGATCCACTCACCTCGTCCTCCCAAAGTGCTAGGATTATAGGCATGAGCCACCGCGCCCAGCCTTTAATTGTAATTGTTTTATTTGAGACTTTTCCAAATTGCTTTTCAGAGTGAACTAATGTACATTCCAACCAACAATGTATATGTGTTCCCTTTTCTCCACATCCTCACCAGCATGTTATTTTTGACTTTTTAATCACAGCTGTTCTAACTAGTGTGAGATGGTATCTCATTATTGGTTTGATTTACATTTCTCTGATGTTTAGTGACGACCAATTTTTTTTTATGTTTGTTAGCCATTTGCATATCTTCTTTTGATAAGTGTCCACCCATGTCTTTTGCCCACTTTTTAATGACATTGTTTTTTTACTTGTTGAATGGTTTAAATTCCTGATTCTGGATACTAGACCTTTGTTGGGTGTGTAGTTTGTGAATATTTTCTCCCATTCTGTAAGTTGTCTCTTTACTCTGTTGATAGTTTTCTTTGTTGTGCAGAAGCTCTTTAGTGTAATTAGGTCCTGCTTGTCAATTTTTATTTTTGTTGCAATTGCTTTTGAGGACCTAGTCATAAATTATCTCCCAAGGCCAATGTCCAGAATGGTGTTTCCTGGGGGTGTTTTCCTAGGGCTTTTATAGTTTGAGGTCTTACATTTAAATCTTTAATTCACCTTAAGTTAATTTTTGTATATGGGGAAAGGTAGGGGTCCAGTTTCATTCTTCTGCATCAGGCTAGCCAGTTACCCCAGCATTATTTATTGATTAGGGAGTACTTTCCTCATTGCTTAATTTTGTCAACTTTGTTGATAATCAGGTGGCTGCAGGTGTGTGGCTTTATTTCTGAGGTCTCTATTCTGTTCCATTGGTCTGTGTGTCTGTTTTTGCACCAGCAACATGCTATTTTGGTTACTGTAGCCTGGTAGTATAGTTTGAAGTTGGGTAAGGTGATTCCTCCAACTTTGTTCATTTTGCTTAGGATTGCTTTGACTATTCGGGCTCTTTTTTGGTTCCATATGAGTTTTAGAACAGTTTTTTTTTTTTTCTAATTCTGTGAAAAACGATGTTGGTAGTTTGATAGAAATAGCATTGAATCTGTAGATTGCTTTGGGCAGTGTAGCCATTTTAATGATATCAAGTGGGAAAACATTCTATGCTCATGGGTTGAAAGAATCAATACCATTGAAGGATCAATATTCCATTTGTTTGTGTCATCTGTGATTTCTTTCAGCAGTGTTTCGAAATTCTCCTTGTAGAGATAGTTCACCTCCTTGGTTAGATGTATTCCTAGGTATTTTATTGTTTTGTGGCTATTGTGAATCGCACTGTATTCTTGATTTGGCCCTCGGCTTGAGTGTTATTGATGTATAGAAATGCCATTGGTTTTTGTACCTTGATTTTGTATTCTGAAGCTTTACTGAAGTTTTTGATCAGTTCTAGGAACCTTTTGGCAGAGTCTTTAGAGTTTTCTAGGTATAGAATCATATCATTAGTGAAGGGAAATAATTTGACTTCTTCTGTTCCTATCTGGAAGTCTTTTATTTCTTTCTCTTGCCTCATTGCTCTGATTAGGACTTCCAGTACTATGTTGAATAGGACTGGTGAGAGTGGGCATCCTTGTCTTATTCCTGCTCTGAAGGAGAATGTTTCCAGCTTTTGCTCATTCAGTGTGATGCTGGATGTGGCTTTGTCATGGATGGCTCTTATTATTTTGAGGACTCAGACATTGTATTACGGCATATGACAGTATAGTCTTTGTTGTCAGACAGTACTGTGAATCATGGCTGCACTCCTAATCAGCCATGCGAACCCAGGCAACCTGTTATAGCTTTCTAGGTTTTCATTTTGCCATCTATAAAATGAGGATAATATAAACTATGTTGAAGGTTAAATGAAATAGATGTGAAATACAAAACCATTGGAAAGGATGTAGCAGAGTTCTAGAAGGAAATTAAGCATTAAAAATTAATAATTTCCCTAGCCACGCGATGATGGTATTTTCCTTTATAAATCTATCCTGCCTAGAATAGTGACTGACAAATGAGAAGAGCTCCAAAGAGGTTGTTTCTATGAAATAATGAATTATAGAAGAATAACTAGAAAAAAGTGAGATGTACAACACACAAAAATCACTGACAACCCTATAAATTAAAGGTAGTGAGAGGCTGTGGAAAGTGGCTCCCTTGCCTCCCATGTAGAACCTTGCCCCTCTGCTGAAAATGTTACAGAATGAACTTGAGTTTTGTTGCGTGCTGGATTGGGGTTAGACTTTGGCAGTTACTAACTTTGTGAAATAGATTACAAAGCTTCATATATCTCATATTCAATTTCTCAATATTACAGTGGATGTAAAAAATGCCCAGCAGAGGAATGCTGGCAAAATACATGGAATGTGCCCCCAAATCATGCTGGCACAGAGAAATTCGATAATTGCTGGTTTTCTTCTTCCAGCTCCTTTCTCCCTACTCTGAAGCCCAGCACGCCATGCCCCAGATACTTGCTATTTGTGACCAGCCAGCAACAAAAGTTGTTTTTAGGAAAAACAGAGCCCCATCTTTCTTCAGTTTTCTGGTTTCCCTTCATTCTGACCCATGAATGCTCCCCTTACCTCTCACCAGATGTCTACTGGTGATTTCTGTTACATGGCTACCAGACCAGCTACAGGTGGGAAGATGCAATTATCATGCCAGTAGGGAACAACATTCTGCTCAATATTTATGGCCATAAATTAATTGAATTGTAGTATTAGCAGCAATTTTATTACATGCAAAGCAACAATAAAGTGATGTATTTATTGTTCTGCTACAGATGGAAGATTGCACTCTGTCCTTTCATGAAAGCAATGTATCGTTAATTATCATTTATTATACTCTTTGGGAAGATTTTAATGTAATTATTTGATATACTGAACATTTCAAGTGCATGAGTTGTAAGATATGTTTGCAATGTTTGTAATATTATTTTAATCACCAACCAATGCAGGATGTACTATAAATACAGAAAGTTCATTTTTAAACTGTGGGCATTTTTATAGAGAAGGAAGGAAGGTTGGTTGGCTGGTTGCTTTGCATCTCAACTCCAGGAAAATGACAGAATGTTGAATAATTGTGGTGCCTTCCTCAGGGTTAATTTTAAAATAAGACTTTGTAAACAAGAACATACCTTGAAAAGCTGAGAGGATGTTGCTAATTAATTTATTTCACTTTTAAGGAACGTCAGTAATCCAGGTGACAGCTTCAGATGCAGATGACCCCACTTACGGAAATAGCGCCAAGTTAGTGTACAGTATCCTCGAAGGACAGCCCTATTTTTCGGTGGAAGCACAGACAGGTACTGTGGAATGTCACTGTGACTGTGACACATGGTGAATAAGAAGTCCCAGGCCTGATCAGAACTTGTTCAATTATCTGTTTGATCAAATATGAAAAAGGAATAAAGAGGGCTACCCTATAGGGTTAGTGTGAGGATTAAATACTTGGCCTGTGCTTGGCACATAGTTAGCACACCGTGAAACATTTATTATTGTTTTTTCATATTTCACGATGACCCAATAACAAATATAATCTAAAAACTCAACTTTAATGCCAGAAGTAAGACAGCAATAAGGACTAAGGCTTCCACAGTGCTCTCTATATTTCTCAGGTAACTGTTGCCATATCTACAGAGAGAAAAAGCTTCCAAATGTCTCCTAAAGATTTAAGTGAGCATGGCACACGTGCCAATATCCAGCAATCATGTAGAATTCAGTTATTAACTTATCATTGTTTTCAGTGACAGGTGATAATAGTACATGCTTGTATGAGCATTGTATATATTTAACCCATTTGGTTCACTCTTTTACAAATTAATATTTACATTTTAATGTATTGCATGAAATATGCACCTCCTACTTTAAACGTAATATGCACCATCAGAACATTTCCGTGAATTGTGTGCAGCAATTGACTTAGAGAAGATTGTGCTGGAAGTCAAAAAGTATGAGTTTAGTCATGGATATCCATGCAATGGCCACTCAAATATTTCAGTCTTTAGGGTGTTTATATCTGAGAAGAATAAGGTTATTACTTGCATGTACAGGAAAACATAAATACAAATGTTGTATAGTAAGTTTTATGATTTGCTTGAAAAGACATAATGACGCTTCAGTATGGCTGCTTTTGGTTGTAATTATCATGTTGAAATGATTCTTGCCCAGGGTATGGGCTATTTTATTCAGCATTGCTTCCTCAGTGCTCAGAACTTTCTTGTCATAATGTTATAAATGAATATCTGTGATGTTGCCTGCTCACCTGTCCAGGTATCATCAGAACAGCCCTACCCAACATGGACAGGGAGGCCAAGGAGGAGTACCACGTGGTAATCCAGGCCAAGGACATGGGTGGACATATGGGCGGACTCTCAGGGACAACCAAAGTGACGATCACACTGACCGATGTCAATGACAACCCACCAAAGTTTCCGCAGAGTAAGTAGGTGGGCTTGGTTTTCCCTTTTCTGTGGTGCCACAGCCAGCCCTCTGCCTCCTCTAACCTATTCCTGCTTTACTCCCGTATCAAAAAGAAAATCTAGAAAACGAGGGGCAGTTCGTATCATTCTTACAAAAACAAAACACAAAAACAAGACAACAACAGCAATAACAATGTCGGGGAGTAGAGGTAGGAGGAGAATGAAAAGATGTAAAAAGTTCTACAACCCTGGAAACAAAACATTGTTTTTGCTAAGTATTTTGCTTGGTAGTCGTGATGCAATCTAGTAATTAATGAACCTTTTCTGCCTCAGTGTCCCTATTTCTAACCTGGATATAACAGTACCTGAATCCATTATCAATTACTATGTAACACATTGCTGGAAAACAGTGGTATAAAATAATAATAATAATAATTTGTTTTTATCATGTGTCTGGAATTTGGGCAAGGCTTGGAGGAGACAGCGTGCCTCTGTTCCCCACAGCAACAGCTGGGGACAGCTCCACTGGGGTTGGAGGATTCACTTCCAAACCAGCTTACTTGCATGGTTGGCAAGTGTGTGTTGATTGCTGCTTCCTGTGTGGGCTGGTTTTGGAACGTGTGATTCCCAAGGGCACCAGGCAGAAACTGTGTTGCCTTTTGCTAACTAGCTTCAGAAGTCCCATGGCATCGTTTCCACTGGAGTCATCAGGCTGCACAAATCTAAGTGGAGTTTGTGTAGACTCCACCTTTCAATGGAAGACCTGTCAAAGTCATGTTGAAGGAAAAGCACGTGGGATGGGAGATATTGTTTGGGCTATGTTTTGGAAAATGCCATCTTCCACAGTACCTAATTAATAGGATTACTGTTTGGACTAAAGGAGCTAGTGTAAAATCTTATAATGACAACTGTCTATAAGTTGCCAAAAAATTCTAGCGATTGTTATCCAGGGGATTATGGCTGTTCCACAATGTTCATAAAATTGTGAAGGGAATTAAATGAAAAAAATGATTTTGAAAGGTTATTATTAATAATTGTAATTATAGCAACTACCATCATTTAATGAATAGTCACTGCTATTGTAAATCTCTGCAAGAGCTTACATTATACAGATAAGACTGGCTTCCATAAAAACTGCATAAGTTGCCCTAGAAATATGACGAAGTCAGAGTTTGAGCACAAGTTTGTCTCTGTATGTATAGATGTGTATGGATGGACAGTATGACTGTGGTGCTGCTGGTGCTGCTAATGCATGGGGGGTTCATCATGAAAGTGTCTCGTTAGAGCCTGTGAGCTTACTATCAGAGAAATGGAACATTTTGCAAATGAGATAACAAGGAAGGCAACTAAATGTGGCCCCAGGAAGGCACTGTGGTGACTCAAAGGAATTCAAAAACAAGAATCTACACAAGAATCTTTTGCCTGGCTGGGCACAAGTTCAGCATCCTCAATAAGCCTGAGGCTCATGTAACATTCTAAGAGCTGCATGCTCCATTATCCACACTGTACGATTGTCTGATGTGCTGGAAAAGAAAGGTCAAGCAGAATTATTAGCAGGCAGCCTTTACTGCCCTTGGTCATAGACAATCATGTAGAAAAGATACATTACTACTGTACTGGTTGTACTGGTTTCGCTGCCATGAACTTGAATGAGATTTGGAGAAAATCAGCATAGGACAGTTTTTTTAAACCTTCATATTAATTGCTAATTATCTACAAGGGACTCCCACTTCCCACTCGTCCTTTAATATAGAGGGCATGGTGAGATTAAATAGATTATGAATCCAAAAGAAAGTTGCAAAGCGAAACACTAGCGATAAATATAGACAAAGTCTTGGAACTGATGAAATCTCTGTAAGGGGAAATTAAAACATAATGAACAGAAGTAACTTGCCCAAGACCACTTTGCTTGGAAATGATAGAGGCAAGATTTTCAACCCTGGCTTCTCTATATTGTGTCGCGCACAGAGTATTAAATGTGAAAAGCAAATAAGATAATGTTGAATTTCAGCTACTTACTGAAAACCTTCCAGTGATTTCCCCAAGTTTAAACAAAACCTGAAACCCACAATGGTCTATTTTACGCAATTTGGCCTCCACTTCCCTACGTGCCCTTCTCTCTCACCGGAAGGCTGGAGTCACTCTCCTCCTGTTCCTCTGCAGGTTTCAGGATCTTCTCACCTTAGGGTATTTGCCACTTGCTAATCACCTGGCCTGTAGCTTTTATCCTGCAGATATTCACATCATTGTCTTCCTCAGTCTTTTTAGATTCCTTTTTCTAAAGAATGTCTTCTCCTACCACAGTACTCAAAATCAATCTCTGCCTCTTTCTGCTTCTCACCTACACATTATTAACACAAGCATGCACGTTCAATCACACTCATACACATACACAGACTCACTCACAAATAGCTCACATTCATACACACACTCACACTCTTACACAACAGATTCATGCCCACACGATCACTCAACAGCCACTCACACATTTAGCCCCTCACACACAATCATGCACCTACACACACACAACCACACATCCACTCTCAGAACCCTCACCCTTTTACCCTACTTTCTTTTCCTTTTTCAGTGCAGTGACATCAGAGTGTGTTTGCATTTGTTTGTATTTTTTCTCTTTAGTCTGCCTCATTAGGAGAGGAATCTTGACTGTTTTGTTTAGTAGTAAACGAAACAACCAAATAAAACAGTGTCCTGGCACTAGGCCGGTACCTCCATGTACAGTATTAGGCTCCCAATAAACATGAAATAAATATATAGGAGGGTCACACTGCAGGAAAGCTTTCTGGAGAAGGTAACGCATGACCAACTTGTGAAGGAGGCAAGTTGTGAAGGAGGTGAAATAAGGGGAGTGTCAAATATAGAGTTAGACAGGGAGTGATGTTAAAGATAAAGTTTGTATTTTTAAAGTAAATATGGAGCTGTTGAAGGAAGGCTTTTAAACAGAATTTTTTTCCTGGGCTGTTGGCAATACCATAAGTGAGTCTTGGAGTTAACTCATGGACCATCCTGAAGACATGAAAAGAATCTTCAGCTATTTCAATAAATGAAGACATGCATGGTTCTCCCTCATTACCTGATGGGAAATGTAACACAGCATTGTTTTCCTCCCTTACATGTGGCAGGTGACCCCGGCATTTCACCTGGACCCAGATATTGCTTTATTACCCTTCATAGAACACATTCTTTTGACAAGCAGGCCATGTGGGATCTTCCTCCCCACATCCATTCACTTCTTTCATGTTTTCAGTCAATAGAAAGTTTAGTTTCAAATCCTTTGAGAAATTTATTGGGATTCAATGAAATCTAGTCTTGCAGCTGCCAAATAAAAGGGAAAATAAAAGTAAGTGTCTTCTTCTTCTAGGCGTATACCAGATGTCTGTGTCAGAAGCAGCCGTCCCTGGGGAGGAAGTAGGAAGAGTGAAAGCTAAAGACCCAGACATTGGAGAAAATGGCTTAGTCACATACAGTATTGTTGATGGAGATGGTATGGAATTGTTTGAAATCACAACGGACTATGAAACCCAGGAGGGGGTGATAAAGCTGAAAAAGGTGAGTTAGGGTAATGAATCAGATATGTCAGTGGTGTGACCTGCTCTGCCAAGGCAACACTGCAAGAAATAGGGAGGCGACGGTTAAGAAATGAGAATTTGTGAAACCTGGGGCCGACCCGGCTTTGTAGTTGAGCTCTGAGCCCTGGAAGATCACAGAATTATATTCCTTTCTGTTACTGCGGAGAAGTTGACAAAAGGGGCTGGTGATACCTGCCTGAGATTGCTAGTGAGTTCTTAAATGTTTTCCGACGGAGGGAAGCACAGTTCTCTCATGGCGAGAAGGACAATGAAATAAATCTAGATTTTGAAGAAGCAGCCCTGAGCATGCATGGAATTGCCCCCTTAGCTCTGCCACACTGAATCTGTTAGATAGGCTGTTCAGAACTCTTCTTGTTTGAACATTCAAGGTTCACTGCATTGCTGGACCCTCTGTGAAACTTAAGTCAATTCTCTGCTTGCTTTTATCTCAAGTGAACCTGGAGAAGCAACAATAATGGACCTGCTCCCATAGTCAAATAGCCTGTGGACCTCCCTTCATAGTCAGGTAGTCTATGGACCTTCCCCCAGAGTCAGTCATCAAAAACATGTCTCTGGGATTAATTTATTACAAAGAGAAGGTTAGTGTTTCTTCTTTTTTACATTCACTCAACACTAACTACTGGCCAGACAGAGCACCAGCCTCTTACAAACATCATTTCATTCACTTTTCACAAAAACAAAAACAAACGAACAAACAAAAAGTATAAAGTAGGTAGTATTATCCCAATTGGCAAAGAGACCTCCACTTAATTTTGAGGAGATTAGGTATCAGACAAATGAAATCGTTTGACCCAGTCACTATCACACAGCTCAGGCATGCAGACCTGGAATTCACACCGTGGTTATTCTAGAACAACTTCCCTCTCAAGACATTTTGAAAACAGCTGGCCCAGAAAGCATTTGTAAAGGAGAGCCAGATAAGATTCACTTCCAAGTGGAGAAATAGTTCCCATACATTCTAAAATGGTTTCCCCCGTGATTTACCATTTGAGAAATCAACACTTCTCCATCATGAAAGTGTATGGAGCATTAAATCAGAATTGGAGGATGGGATTACCTTGGTTTTAATCGAGCATTCATTTTCAACTTGGTTTTGTAGCATGCATATTAAACTCCTTAGTGTGGTGGAAAAGATTGGACTGTAACACTGATAGAAAGTTAATTTGAAGAATCAATAAAGAGGTCAGTAGCTAAAGAGGAGGCAAGGATGGACCAGTGGGGCAAGACTGGTCCTGAAAGGAATCTTTCAGGTGGGGGAGCAAGGAGTGACCTGTGCTAAGAAGCTGGCCTTTTACAACATTTTAAAGTGTGTTGGGGTTGGGGAAAATATTACGGGGCACAAAACAATGAGAAGGTAGGGAGTGACTGTTATAAAAAAATATAAAGAAAATGAAGGATATGGAAATTGGGGTGAAATTTGGATACTTGGAAAAGTCTACATTAATGGATGAATGGTAGGACCGAGGAAGCCTAATTATCAGCCACAGGGAGCCAGGGTAGTCATCACTAATTCCGGTTTCTCCTCTGGAAAAGTAGCTGTGCGAATTGTGTGTTGCCTAGAGCTGTCAACTTACTTCGTTAATTAATATTACTATCTCTTCTGCTTGACACTGACATATGAACATTGACATCAAAGATGCCTGCCTCCCATCCTTTGCTGTTCATGTAATTGGGTAGTTGGTTATGCTAAGGTTGTCACCTGTTTTCAGTGTATTCAGGGCATAAACACACACTGTATCTCTGAAATCCTGAAACATTTAAATCACCCCCATGGAACTCACACATCGCAAATGAGCTCTCTGCATATGATTAATTTGCACATTTGCCTCCAATTCAGTGTGTTTATTCTAGGCAGAGGAATAATCTTCTATAAAACACCGACGTTTAGGTTTTAAACAGTGTAAGATGTTATTTCATTTGTAAAAGAACATTTGCTCAAACTTGTAGCACAAAGTTCCAAATGTCCACCAGGGGAAAAAAAAGAAAAATTATAGATGAATTTAACAGAGTAAAAATATGACTCCTTGTGAAAGTCGTTACATGCAATTTAATACCATAAAAGTCTATAGAGACATTATGGCACTATTTCTGCATTTTAAAGTCTTTTTTAGCTTAGTATTTTTATTTATTTCCTAATTTATTCACCCATTTTTCCACCAAGAGTTATAGAGTTCTTATTATTTGTCAGGCAGGCCCTTTGCCAGAGGCTGGAAATCTAAAGTTGAAGAGACAGAGTCCTGACCACGGGGAGTTCACAATTTAACAGGACAGTGAAGTGAAACAATAATGAAAACTGAGAGAGTTTTTTCAGCCTTAGCGGTGTTGACGTCTTGGGCTGGATAATTCTTTGTTGTAGGAGGCTGTTCTGTGCATTGTAGGATACTTGGTAGTATCTAGTATCCCAGGCTTCCCTCAATAAAGGTCATTAAGCACATGCTCTACCCCACCCCAATGTCCTGATAATAATAATAAAAATAATTACTCTAGACATTGCCTAACATCCCTGGAGTAACTGGGAGCAAAATCACTCCCCAGTTGAAAATTGCCTGCAATAGTGTGATAAGACCTATGAACGTGGGTCATGAATGACTTCTTGAGGGGGCAGTTCTCAAGCTGAGTCTTGATAGATGAGGAGGAATTTGCTGGATAGTTAAGGACAGAAAAGGCAGAAAAAATAACTCATGAAAGGCTAGTATCAATGGAAACAGGACACATTTAAGAAGTTGCAATACCTTCAATCTTGAGAGTCTTAAGATAGATACAGTAAAGCCAATGAACAAAATTGTTAAAATTCAAGGGGGACATTACAAAGAATTGAAGAAGGTAGACGAGGTAGTGAGATGGTAGTGAAGGAGAAGAATTCAAGAAATAATTACTAGATAGAATCATTCATTTATTGAATATTTTAGAAAGCAATAAATCCCTCTTGCGTTCTGACTCTCTTAGTTTAATGGTGAATAGTGGAGAGAGATACTACCCTTGGGGTATTTAGACAGTCTCTATGTGGTTAGCTGAGGAAGAACCGGGGTCAAATAAAGGTGAGGTTTTAGGTGGCTTCGTGGACTTAGAGGGGAAAATCCGATCTGTTCATGCAGCACCTTTGGCTAAATGGGAATCCCATCTATCTCAGAGAAATCACCGCACAGTGTCTATTTATTTTCAACCAAATAAACTCCTTGTAAAGCAGTGTCAGAGCAGAATTATAAGGCATTTTTAATATTCCCTGTTTTAATAAAACTCTTTTTATGTTTGATTTTTCTTTATATTCTTTGTCCGCACATATATAGATATGGATACATAACATTTAACACGGTTGCAATCAGAGGGTGATCTGATTTGTTAACTTAATGTCACATCATAAACATTTTACATGCTGTTATATAATGTACATAATCATTTTTAATGACTACATAACATCCCATCCTATTGACGAATCATTATTTCCTTAATAAAACCTCACAGTTGGAGTTCATGTTTTGTGTGTATATTTCCACAGATTAGATATAACCTTCTATTATATCTAACAAATATCATGCATTTTTGAATATTGTTTGTTTTGGTTTTCTGTTGAATTAATCCCTCAGGGAAGATTTTCAGAGGTGGGATTAGTAAACTAGGGGGTATTAAGATTTTTATGGCTTATGCAATGTGTTGCCTCATTTAGCTTTATTTCAACTACTCATAACATGGATATAAATGTTCACATGGGAAACTACCTCACATCTTTTTTGGAGGGAGGAAGGGAATAAATTGTAGGCAAATGTCTAAATGTTAAGCATCTATCAACCCCACTCCTCATTCAGTCAAAATAACGGATGCATATGACCACTTGGTACAGTCATTCTTGCGTCCTGTGGGACAAAGATCAGCAAAGAGCAGTAAGACTCAGTAGACTTCTTAGGGATGCTCTCCTCCATTCCACTCCCACCCCCACCTCGCTGGGGAGGGAAATGAAGGGCTGCCAAAGGGCCACTAGGGGGCTACACAAATCTATCTGGGGCTGTTGAGGGGACTTCACAAGGCAACGAGGCTTGAACTGACTACCAGACTTGGAATCTCACCAAACTGGGAAAGGCCATCCCACATAAACCTGTGCAAAGGGCTGGAGAGCCTAGCTTGGGATGTGAAACTGCAACATGAGGATACTGTCCTCAACACCAACAAGGCTTCCCAGTGGGAAAATGGCTCCAGGTCCTTAGGCACATGCCTAAATCAAGTACAAAAGATTCTGCTGTAGTAAGATCAACAGACTATCTGATATTAGAAAAATTTCCTGTTTTCTGATTATAAATTACCCAGTCTCAGAACTATCATATTCTAGTGTTTAATGCTGTCTAATGATTGAAGGGATTTTTTAGAAGTTGCAGCAATCTCGTATGTTCAGTCTATAAATATCATTCCTTTCTGCTGCTCAGCAACCTAGCCAAGGAGAAAGGAACTGCTGAGTCCCAGGATGATGGAAAGGCTGGGGGCAGATTTAGATTTAGAAAAAGGTAGTGTTTCCTGACTCTGGGAAGAGGGAGGTAGGAAGATGATAGAAAAAGTATCAAGGCTATTGAACATGTTTAACCCTGTTGAAACTGGGATCATCAGCCTTAGTGTGGAGTACTGCAAAATTAGATCAGGAATCAGCCCCGTGACTGTATGCCCATTCAGAATAAGCGTTTGCCAGGCAAATGATAACAGCATGGCAGGCAGATGCTCGCCTTAGAAGATGAAACTCTTTCCAAACATTTGGTAGTTCAGCAACATCCAGAGCACTAATTAGAAAGTTGTTTCCTAGGCAGCAGGGCTTGTTTCTCTGCTACAATGTTACTTTCCATCCTTTACTGACTGATTCACTGTAACTCCTCTCATTCAAAATTAAGCAGTGTTTACCATCAATTTCCGTATAACTACAGCCATTCAAATGCTACGACTCATTTTTTCTTTCATATTCGTGTAAAATTTTACTGCTTACATTTGTTTTTCTTTAAATAGACCATCTTTAATATATATGCATTCTTTTTTTTAAAAAAGGAAGCATTTTAAAAAAGGAAACATTTCCCTCATTATCTTGTCACTTGCCAAAAATAGAAGGTAACTTAAAAATAAATGCAATCAAACCAAAACGATGCCATTACATTCTAGCTAGAGTTGTATCATAATAACTCACAAAAGAGATTGCGAAACAGAGCAGATATGTTAAAATGGTGTTCTACTTGGTGTGTCAAGGATTTAAAGACTTGGAAAATAAATAATTATCTCAGTATGTAAGTTAATATCATTTGACAACCTCACCTATCAAATTACCTATAAACCACCATATGTCATCTTATGGGCCACTGCTGGTAAGAGTCCCAGACATTGGGAAACAGAACGTGGTCAGAAACTTTCAACATGAAGCTTTCAATATGATCAAGCTGGATGGTTGCGGGTGGGAGAGGTATGAACCAGTCATCAAAAAGGACATGGTTTTTGGCTGAAATTCAGTGGGTATTTTTGTTACCAAGATTCTTACTTTTCAGAATGAGGTACCAAATGTATTTTTGTAGTGTTTTAATTCCCTTCCTTAGGTAATTCTTAGTGACTTATTTGGGCAACACTAGTGTTGCTATATAGAATAAGGTTCACTTTAGATGACATGGTCTTTCTGTGTCTGTCGTGCTCTTAGAATGACCCATTAGGCACATTCTAAGTTTCAGCAATTGATTTGTGTGATTTTTCTGACCAAATGCCTCAGGAAATTTGATATTGAGTAGACTCTGATTTTCTCCCTTTGAGGAACTATTCACTCTTCCCTATAAAACAGTCAAGTCTTTCTCTTCCATTATTCTTTCAAGGAATTGGTTGTCAATCTTCTCTTCATTCTTGCCAGCCTGTAGATTTTGAAACCAAACGAGCCTATAGCTTGAAGGTGGAGGCAGCCAACGTGCACATCGACCCGAAGTTTATCAGCAATGGCCCCTTCAAGGACACTGTGACCGTCAAGATCGCAGTAGAAGATGCTGACGAGCCCCCTATGTTCTTGGCCCCAAGTTACATCCATGAAGTCCAAGAAAATGCAGCTGCTGGCACCGTGGTTGGGAGAGTGCATGCCAAAGACCCTGATGCTGCCAACAGCCCAATAAGGTACAGACGGATTTACTTTAAGAGCTTGGATGGGGAATTTTAAAGTCAAGAGGTTCTGGAAAAGCCCTGTAGGAACGACATTCTTCAATTTCAAAAAGGGTCCAAGTTTATCAGGTTCAATAGAATGTAAACAAGATTACAATTTAGAAGACATGAGCTCTCCTTCACCTCTGTTCCTGACTTTTTGGATAAGATTGTTCAAGCTCCATGACTTTGCTCTGGAGCAGATTCCCCCAGACGTGCTAAGTGACGGAGCCCTGAGCTGGGCCTGTCTGCCTCAGGGGACTGTGGGGAAGTATAAATAATTATTGTGAAATAATTATAGTAATTGCAATTTATTAAATACCTTCCCATTCTCCGGTTACTCTGTGAGGAGGTTAGCTATGTGATCTAATCAATCCCCTCAACTTAATTGATACATAAATTGTTATTCCTTCAAATGAGAGGAAACTGGAGGCACTGCAAGACAAAGTGACTTTCCTGGAATGACGCAGCCACTGAGCAGGAGGCAAGGAAAGTCAGCTCTGTCTAACTGCTGCTGAATACTTTGTAAGAGTAGTAAAGTGTCCAAATACATTTCGGGTGCTTTTATTATTATGAATACTTTTTTTGTGACAAAAAATGTGATCCAGAACTGTGGCTTGGCACCGTGGCTCACATCTGTAATCCCTTCATTTTGGGAAGGCTAAGGCGGGTGGATCACCTCAGGTCAGGAGTTCGAGTCCAGCCTTGATAATGTGGTGAAACCCTGCCTCTACTGAAAATACAAAATTTAGCTGCGCATGGTGGTGTGCACCTGTAATTCCAGCCCCTTGGGAGGCTTAGGTAGGACAGTCACTTGAATTCGGGAGGCAGAGGTTGCAGTAAACCGAGATCAAGCCACTGCATTCTAGCCCGGGTGACAGAGTGAGACCCTGTCTCAAAAAAAAAAAAAAAAAAAAAAAAGGAAAAGTGATCCAGAGCTCTGCTTCTCCGCTCTCCTCTTCATCCTGAGGTAATGACTGATGAAGCTAATGGTGAAGATGAGAGGGTGATGAGAAGGAGGTGGAGAAGGGGCTTGAATCACACATTTATAGAGTGGAAGTTGATAGTGCCCTGGAACTTCCCCTGGACCGGATTCTAGCCGGGGTTTCTTTTTTTCCCACAGCCACTCCCCTCATTTCCTTCTTGCTTGGATTTCTTTATGTACCTCCACAGGGTCTCCCAGCCCTCAGTCTTTCATTTACTTCTCCGCGTGAATCCTGACTCTGCAGCCAGAGCGACCCTCATACAATGCACATCCAAACATCACATCTTACCTTAGTTAAAACACAAGAAGAAAGTTAATGATTAAATGGTTCCCTGTTGTCTCCCTTTTCAAAATAATCTAACCTCATTCACTCAGTTTAAAAAGTTTCTTTGCACCCCTCTACCTCCATCTCATTCTTTGAAGCTCTCCTGCTCTCCCCTAATCCCTGGACAGCACTTGCCTTTCCAAGTTGCCACATTGGACTCATTTTCTCCATCTCCACTTAGGTGTTATCTCCTGTAGGAATTCTTCCAGGGCTCCCTAGAGATGTATCGGATGTCCTTCCACTAGCTCCTCTCTAGCTCACCCGCCAGGCTACATCACAGGGACACTTAGGTTATGCAATGTCCTCACTAGAGAGTCTTAAAGAGCTCGATGTTTGTGTAGTTTAGGCCTTGACAAACTATAGCCCATAGGCCAAACCTGGCTGCCATTTGCTTTTCTCTCTCTCTCTCTCTTTTTTATTTTTTCTGTGGTGAAAAAAATTTACATATCATGAAGCATGAACTTTACCTGTTCAACTGGTACAATGTGTTGGTTTTTAGTATATTTCATGAAGATGTTCCACCATTACCACTGTCTAATTCCAGAATATTTTTATTGTTCTCTCCGCCAAAGAAATCCCATGTCCATTAGCAGTCACTCCCTGTTTCTCCTTCTTCCCAGTCTCCTGTAACAACTAACTTATTCTTTGTCTGTATGTTTGCCCATTCTGGACCTTTCATATAAATGGAATAATACAACATGTGGTTTTATGTAACTGAACTTTTGCATGTAGCATAATGATTTTGAGGTTCATTCATGTTGCAGAGTGCATCACTAATTCATTTCCTTTTATTGCTGAGTAATTTTTCATTGTATGGGTGCACCACATTTTATTTGCTCATTTATCATTTGGATGCGTGTTTGAGTTGCTTCCAATCTTGGCTGTGACAGATAATGCTGAATATTCCTGGACATGTCTTAGCCTAAACATGTTTTCGTCTTTCCTGGGCATATACCTAGGAGTGGAATTACTGGATTATATGGTAGCTCTGTGTTTAACTTTCTGAGGAGCTGCCAAAGTGTTTTCCACAGTAGCTGTACCATTTTACTTTGTTATCAATAATATATGAGAATTCTAATTTCTCCATATTCTCACCAACATTTTTGCCTTTTTTGATTATAGCTATCATAATGGGTGTGAAATGATATGTCATTATAGTTTTGATTTGTATTTCCGTAGTGACTAGGGATATCAAGCATCTTTTATTTATTTATATATTTACTCATTTATTTATTTATTTACTATTGAGACATAGTCTCTCTCTGTCGCCCAGGCTGGAGTGCAGTGGCACGATCTCAGCTCAGTCCCATGTATGCTTCCCAGGCTCAAGTGAGTCTTGTACTTCAATCTTCCAAGTAGCTGGGACTACAGGTGTGCACCACCAGGCCCAGCTATTTTTTTATTTTTTAATAGACACAGGATTTTGCCATGTTGGTCACGCTGATCTCAAATTCCTGGCCTCAAGTGATCCACCCACCTCTGCCTTCCAAAGTGCTGGGATTACACGCATGAGCCACTGCACCTGGCCTGAGCCTCTTTTTATGTGCTTATTAGCCATTTGTATATCTTCTTAGGATAAATATCTATTCAAGTATTTTGCCCATTTCATAATTGGATTTTTTTTTTTATTGTTGAGTTGTAAGAGCTGTTTACATATTCTGAATGGTAGGAACTTATTAGATGTATGATTTGCAGTTTTTTTTCTCATTCCATGGGATATTTTTTCCATTTCTTAATAGTGTCATTTGAGGCACAAAAGGTTTTAATTTTTATGAATTCCAGTGGGTCTATTCTTTTTCTTTTAAATGTCTATAATGAAATAATTGTCTAATCTAAAGTCATGAATGATTTACACATTTTTTAAAAAATAAACTTTATGATTTTAGCTTTCACATTTAGATTTTTATCAGTTTTGAGCATACTTTTATATATGTTGTCAGGAAGGGGTCCAACTTTATTATTTTGCATGTGTGTATCCAATTATTCCAGCACTATTTGTTGAAAAGACTATTTTTTCTTAATTGAATGGTCTTGGCATTCATGTTGAAAATTGACCATTCATAGTCATAGAAACCAGGTTTGTTTCTGTACTCTTGATTATATTCCATTAATTATATGTCTATCCATATGGCAGTACCACATAGCCTTCATCACCATAACTTTGTACTATGTTTTGAAATCAGAAACTGTGAATTCTTCATCTTTTTTCTCACCACCTATTTTTGTAGATAATGTTATATGGGAAGACAGTCACATCATTTGTTTGCATATTACCTACGTCTTCTTTCCTGCTGCAAGGGCAGAGTTGAGTAGTTGAGACAGGGATTCTAATTCCTGCACAAGCTAAGCATTTGCTGGCTGGCCCTTTGCAGAACATGTTTGCTGACCCCTGTTCTAGATCATCACTGTACCTTCCACCAAACAGAGTACATGGCCCAAAGTCGATGTCTAGCAAATATTTATTGAGTAAATAAATAAAATAACTCCTGATTTGGCTTAGAAGGTCAAGCTCACAGTTTTTGAGTGTAAAACAGGAAGCGTGATAGGAGTGATGACATCTTATTCACACATTTATCTGACAAATCTTCATTGAGCACACACTGGGGGTTCCCAGTATACTTAACGAGGCAGACACTTAAGAAAAAGTAAATGGATCTAAATATGAAAACAAATTACATGGACAATGGAGTTTGTCCATTTATATCAAAGAAAATAGTGGCAGGGAAGAAGGAATTCCCAACTCTAAGTGATGTTGGGTTGCTTTTGGATCTTTGAACATTGATTCTTCTGAGGAAAAGAGAGATAATTAATATTTACTGAGCATCTTTTCAGCCTCGTACAACAGGTTTTACAAACTTATTTCAGTCGGTTCTCACTGACATCCTTTGCGGCTATGGCTTCTCTAGAATTGAATAGGTGGGAAGACTGAGGCTCGGAGCAATGATGGGACTTCTCTAAAATCGCATGGACGGTCAGTGTCGAACATTGGATTTTAGCCCAGATCTGTCTTGAGTTCATTTTGAGCTTTTTACTTTAACCCAGCAGCCACTAATGGAAAGATTTCCCAAGAAGGTTTGATTACTATATTCTCTTTGTGCAGAAAGATACATTAAATAATGACTATGGACCCTTCTAACACCTTTAAACTACTTAAAAATCTTCACAGTGTGAATTTTAAATGAGTTATCTTTGGCCTAGAATATCGAGGTGCATTATAAACTTTTTAGAAGAGCAGTGACTGTGACGTAAAAACACTTACTCATTTGCTCTGCACCTCATTGTCTCCAAGGATTCACATCTGCAATTGGTTATTTGGGTCATGTTTTCAAATGGTAGCTGTTCTGTGCATGTAGGCAATTTCCATGTCTATAATTATCCAAGGTGCTCAATACCACACTTGAACCAACCCCCTACTTCTACCTACTTGGGTCTTTGTTCTTTAGAAATGTCAGACAAATTATAGGAGAATATTCAAAGCTTTTTTGTTTGTTTTTGAGACAGGGTTTCACTCTTTCACCCAGCCTGGAGTGCAGTGGCGTCATCATGGCTCACTACAGACTTGAGCTCCCTAGGCTCAGGTGATCCTCCCACATCAGCCTCCCAAGTAACTGGGACAGCAGGTGCATGCCACTGTGCCTGCCTAATTTTTTGTTTTGTTTTGTTTTTGTAGAGAGGGGGTTCTCACTATGTTGCCCATGCTGGTCTCAAACTCCTGGGCTTAAGTGATCCTCCTGGCTCAGCCTCCCAAAATGCTGGGATTTCAGGCATGAACCATTGCACCTAGTCTGTTCAAAACTTTTTTGTTTGCTTGTTTGTTGGTTGGTTGGTTGGTTGGTTGGTTGGTTTTTGGAGACCGAGTCTCACTCTGTTACCCAGGCTGGAGTGCAGTGGTGTGATCCCAGCTCACTGCAGCCTCTGCCTCCCGGGTTCAAGCAAGTAGCTGGGATTACAGGCATGTGCCACCATGGCCAGCTAATTTTGTATATTTAGTAGAGACAGGTTTCACCATGTTAGCCAGGCTGATCTCAAACTCCCAACCTCTGGTGATCCACCCTTCTTGGCCTCCCAAAGTGCTGGGATTATAGGCATGAGCCATTGTGCCAGGCCTCAAAACTTTTTATCTAATGGGTCTTTTACCCTCCCTACCTAATTTCCTGGTTGTTTCTCTTCACCTTTGTGGAAATTTGTGTCCTTGGACATATAATGGAGGCCTTGCAATATCACCCTAACTCTTAACTTTTTGGACATTCTGCAGATCTTTTTTTCTCAGATTGTAGCATTAGACACATTTTTGTTTACAATTTCCTTTCTAAAATATTCTCTCCCTTTAGTTTTCTTGGCACTAACCTCTTATGCCTCAGATAACACTGTACCTGATGTCTTCACTAGTCTTTGATCCCTGTCCAGGCATTGACTTGGTCCTTTCTCTCTCTGTGTCCACTCACCTATAGGGTTTTACCCAAGTGGTAATTGACCTAAGTTGATGCTTCAGATTTCCTGCCCCTAGGCTGATCTTTCTCCCCGACTCTAATTCTGCATTTATGATACTGTCTGTTGTGTACTTTCACCCATTTGCTTTTTCTTTCACTGGCTTACTCATTTATCCAAGATATATTTTTGATTTTATAATTATTGTGACATACTTTAAAACAAAAACAGCTGTTTCCACCCTTGACTTCCTGAAGCCTACAATAGAGTTGAGTCTTTGCTCTCTGAGCATTTTGACATATCCTTAATTAAATGTCAACCTTTCCTCCCTGGTAACTGACTTTTTTTTTTCTTTTTTCTTTTTAATTTTTTTAAATAATTTCAACATTTATTTTTGATTCGGGGGTATATGTGTAGGTTTGTTAATGGTTATATTGTGTAGTGCTGAGGTTGGGGATATGATTGATCCTGTCTCATTACAGGACATATATCCAAAGGAAAATCAATTTTATAAATATTTATGTAAAAATATATATCCAGAGGAAAATAAAAAGACACAAGCACTCAACTGATCATCACAGCATTATTCACAATAGCAAATATTTTCTTTTTCGATGTCCTTTAATCTCCCTCTCTCAGACATTCAGGTGAGAAGCTACCTGGGACTCTCTCAGCCTCCCCTAGATGCCCAAATATTCACTAAATCCTACTGGGGCTTTCGTCATCATTTAGGATTCCATTTCCTCTGTCACCCCTGTACTTCACTCTCATCACCTCATGTATTTAAAAACAGCATCAAATCCTTAAGTTTCCTCTGCTCCTTCTTCTACTCTCTCTTCCTCAGACCATCTTGCCCATCATATGTTTTTGATCTCCTTGAGAGCTTGTATCCATTTATATGCTTCTCTGCTCAAAGCATTCCATGATTTCTCACTGGCTATAGGATGAAGGTCATGCTCTTACATATGAGAGCTTCCACAGTCTGTTCTCAGTGTGTAACAGCAGCATCAACAACAAAAACAATAGCAGTTATTGTTGGTTGCACTGCTTATATGTGTGAGTCACTACATTATGTATCTTAAACATTTATTATTTTATTGAATTCTCACAGATAACAAAAGAGTTAGGTACTATTAATATTCCAGTTCAGCCAGGTTCCTGCAATCCCAGCTACCCAGGAGGCTGAGGCAGGAGGATGACTTGAGCCCAGCAGTTCAAGACAAGCTGGGGCAACATAGTGAGATTCTATTTGGAAAAAATATGTGTATTAATTCCATTTTAGAAGATAAACATGCTAAGGCTCAAAGAACTTAAATGGCTTTTCCATTATCATCTAGCTTATGTGTAGCCAATTATGAAGTTGTACTTAGGATTTCCAAAACCCAAAACTCATGCCCTTCATTTCTGTGGAATAATGCCTTGAATTATTAATGATCTTTTTTCCCACATGTGTGTTGTCATGCCAACTAAATAGTGAGCTCCCTCATGGAAGGAAAAAAAGTCTTTGATTATTTTTTTGACTCCTTTCCGCATAGTGTTATCTGCTGAGGGCTCAGTTACTGAGCATCTCCTGACATTGAGGAGGTGTGTGAATATCTTTGGTTTTGTCACTGTGCCAGGGACTCATCATTCCATTTTTATGGGGAGCTGTGAAGTTAAGTGACATCGTGAATGAGCTCATGTTTATATACTGTGAAGTGCCGCTCAGTGGGGGTCCCTCTTTCCTGAAAAGAACATGATCTGGGATTAGAAGATCTGACTTCCAATATTGTCTCTTCCAGAAACTGGACATAGGCCATTTGTAAATTTCATCATTTGTAAATCTAGGCGATTAAACCTTCTGATATTCATAGTCTCTGCTCTCTCTAATTATTCTTTGATTTTTGACCACCACTGAATGCCTTCTGACATACTCATTTTGTAAATTTTTGGAAATCATAGCTTAGACCTCTAAGAGCAGAAAATCACCCATTTATGAAGGTCAGCATACTACCTGAATTAACGTAACCCATTATTGTTCTTTTCCGTTTGGGAGTTAGTCTAAGGGAGTGGTAAGGGAAGAGGCTTTGGAGTTCAGCAGACCCATTACAACAAGACTGTATCCTGGGCAAGTCACTTTACCTTACTACAACCCAGCAAAAGCCATTCTTCCTCTGTCTGCCACCTCACTTTGCCATAAATACAGCCCAATAATATTATGTGACTTTTTTTATCCTTTATTAGTAAAAAGTTAACTTAGTGGATGGGAGTGACTAAAATTTTATGCACAGCCTGGAGTCATTAAAATGAACTATTATGCACAGCCTGGAGTCATTAAAATATGGGAAAATGCCCTATTAGTAAATGGCCAAGCTTACTTTGTACATTGCATACTGGAATTCAGAGCCAAGCTAACTGAGAACCCCTGAAACTAAATAAACTAAACAGATTTACTAAAATATAGTTAACATTTTCTTTTTTTTCTTTTTTCTTTTTT